>NC_069500.1:860920078-860999466 GCF_027579735.1 Bombina bombina
TCACCCTTATACGCTGTGTAAAGCATAGTTTTTAATTTATTTTGGAACTGCTCCATCCTTTCCGACTTGTGGGAATTTGGTAACATTTCAGTCACTTTATGCTTATACTGGGGGTCTAGTAGCGTGGACACCCAGTACAGGTCATTCTCCTTCAGCTTTTTTATACGAGGGTCCCTCAACAGGCACGACAGCATGAAAGACCCCATTTGCACAAGGTTGGATGCCGAGCTAATCATGTCCCGTTCCTCGTCCTCACTGATGTCACTGAAGGTATCTTCTTCCCCCCAGCCACGTACAACACCACGGGTACCAGATAGGTGACAACAACGAGCACCCTGGGATGCCTGTTGTGCTTGGTCTTCCTCCTCCTCCTCAAAGCCACATTCCTCCTCTGACTCCTCTTCCTCACAATCCTCTTCCTGCATTGCCGCAGGTCCAGCAAGCGATGCTGATAAGGCTGTTTCTGGTGGTGATGGAGACCACAACTCTTCCTCTTCACGCTCATCTATGGCCTGATCCAGCACTCTTCGCAGGGCACGCTCCAGGAAGAAAACAAATGGTATGATGTCGCTGATGGTGCCTTCGGTGCAAGGTTTGTCACCTCCTCAAAAGGAAGCATGAGCCTACAGGCATTGCGCATGAGTGTCCAGTAATTTGGAAAAAAATTCCCAGCTCCCCAGAGGCTGTCCTAGCACCCCGGTCATACAGCTTTTTCTTGTTGGAGCAGGTGGTCGAACATTAGGAGTGTTGAATTCCAACGTGTCAGGCTGTCACAAATCAAGCACCTCACTGGCAGGATGTTTCGACGCTGGATATCGGCCAAGGAACGCCTGAAATGGCCACACACCTTCCTGGCCTGCTTCAGGACGTCCTGTAGCAGCGTTGTACAATCAGATTACACACATGTGTCAAATTGCCCAATTTCAATGATGCCACCAAATTACTTCCATTGTCAGAAACAACCTTACCAATCTCCAGTTGGTGCGGAGTCAGCCACTGATCCACCTGTGCGTTCAGGGCGGACAGGAGTGCTGGTGCGGTGTGACTCTCGGCTTTCAGGCAAGTCAACCCCAAGACGGTGTGACACTGCTGTATCCGGGATGTTGATACTATTCTGCTTGATACTATTGATACTATTCCTGGGGAGCTGGGGGGATGCCGTTGATGTGGAGCAAGACGCAGCAGCAGAAGAGGACTCAGTCGAGGAAGAGGTTATGGAAGAGGATGGAGTAGGAGGAGTAGAGGAGGTAGCAGCAGGCCTGCCTGCAAGTCATGGCGATGTCACCAACTCCTCTGCAGAGCCATGCATTCCATGCTTGTCAGCCGTCAGCAGGTTTACCCAATGCGTAGTCTGCAAAGCCCTGACCATGCTTTGCAGACCAGCTATCAGTGGTCATATGGACCCTTGCCCCAACGCTGTGTGCCAGACATGCCATTATTTCCTTTCGCACAATCAAGTACAGGTTTGGGATTGCCTTTTGTGAAAAGAAATTTTGGCCGGGTACCTTCCACAGCGGTGTCCCAATAGATACAATTTTTTTTAAAGCCTCAGACTCCACCAGCTTGTATGGTAAAAGCTGGCTGGCTAAGAGTTCAGACAAGCCAGCTGTCAGACGCCGGGCAAGGGGGTGACTTTGGGAAATTGGCTTCTTACACTCAAACATGTCCTTGACAGACACCTGACTGTGGGCAGATGACCAGGAACTGCTACGTAATAGAGACTGAGTGGAGGATGGTTGAGAGGGGGCAAGGAGGACAGCAGTGGTTGACATGGCTGAAGATGCTGGAGCAGGAGGAGGAGGGCGGCTTTCAGTTTGTGTGCTGCTTCTACTCATGTGTTCTTCCCATCGGCGTTTGTGATGTGAGACCATGTGCCTTCGCAAAGCAGTTGTTCCTAGGTGGGTGTTGGACTTCGCACAACTCAGTTTCTTTTGGCACAGGTTGCAAATGGCATCACTGTTGTCAGAGGCAGACACACAAAAAAAATGCCACACTGCTGAGGTCTACGATGACGGCATTCTGGTGGTGTCAACAGCATGCGTTGATTGGCGTGCTGTCTGGCTGACCCTGGGTGCCGATGCATGCTGTCTGACTGTGCCACTAGCTCCTTGCGATGACCTCCCCCTGCTTCCAACTTGTCTCCTCCTCCTCCTCCTCCTCTCTGTCTCCCCATCTGAACTTTCCCCCTCTTTTTCTCTTCTAGCGGGCACCCACGTGACATCCACGGACACATCATCATCAACCGCTTCACTTGTATCTGACAAATCAACAAAGGAAGCATCAGCGGGTACATCATCATCATCATACCGTACTTCCATGTCTGTAATGCTGCCTGACTGAGACATATCACTGTTATCTACATCCTCTGTCAATGATGGTTGCGCATCACTCATTTCTTCCAACTGATGTCAATAACTCCTCTCACAGATCAAGTGGTGCTAGTGTTGGTGGTGGCAACAGGTGGGCGAGTGGCACTGGTCACTTGAGAGGTGCCCAAAGCACAGCTGGAGGTGGATGGTGCGTCAAGGTTAGGACTAGGAGCGGAAGCTGTAGAAGATTGGGTGTCCTGTGTTAGCCATTCAACTAGGTCCTCCTCAGAACTTTTCGCGTCCATGGCACCTGGCCTCTGAACACTGTGCATAGTTGTAGGGTCTAAGGGAATCACAGCACCATGACCACGACGGCATCAGTATGTTTCACAGTCCAAAAAGTTTTTATTTTAAATATTTACACTACTGTTATAACAAATATGATTGGTGGCACTAGTTGGCAAGTGGGCCTGGCACACACGCTGGCAGGCAGGAAACTGCAATTCAATTGCACTAGCAGACTGATGATTCACAGTCAAAAAAGGTTTTATTTTAAATATTTACAATACTGTTATAACAAATATGATTGGTGGCACTAGTTGGCAAGTGGACCTGGCACACACGCTGGCAGGCAGGCAACTGCAATTCAATTGCACTAGCAGACTGATGATTCACAGTCAAAAAAGTTTTTATTTTAAATATTTTCAAAACTGTTATAACAAATATGATTGGTGGCACTAGTTGGCAAGTGGGCCTGGCACACACGCTGGGAGGAAGGCAACTGCAATTAGATTACACTAGCTGACTGATGTTTCACAGTCAAAAAAGTTTTTTTTTTAAATATTTACAATACTGTTATAACAAATATGATTGGTGGCACTAGTTGGCAAGTGGGCCTGGCACACACCCTGGCAGGCAGGCAACTGCAATTCAATTGCACTAGCAGACTGATGATTCACAGTCAAAAAAGGTTTTATTTTAAATATTTACAATACTGTTATAACAAATATGATTGGTGGCACTAGTTGGCAAGTGGGCCTGGCACACACGCTGGTAGGCAGGCAACTGCAATTCAATTGCACTAGCAGACTGATGATTCACAGTCAAAAAAGTTTTTTTTTAAATATTTACAATACTGTTATAACAAATATGATTGGTGGCACTAGTTGGCTAGTGGGCCTGGCACACATGCTGGCAGGCAGGAAACTGCAATTCAATTGCACTAGCAGACTGATGATTCACAGTCAAAAGAGTTTTTATTTTAAATATTTATACTACTGTTATAACAAATATGATTCGTGGCACTAGTTGGAAAGTGGGCCTGGCACACATGCTGGCAGGCAGGAAACTGCAATTCAATTGCACTAGCAGACTGATGATTCACAGTCAAAAGAGTTTTTATTTTAAATATTTATACTACTGTTATAACAAATATGATTCGTGGCACTAGTTGGAAAGTGGGCCTGGCACACACGCTGGCAGACAGGCAACTGCAATTAAATAACACTAGCAAGCACAGGCTGG
This sequence comes from Bombina bombina, assembly GCF_027579735.1. NCBI lineage: Eukaryota > Metazoa > Chordata > Amphibia > Anura > Bombinatoridae > Bombina > Bombina bombina. The sequence goes on from NC_069500.1 coordinate 860,923,912, forward strand.
CACTAGTGGTAGGCTGGCCTGACAACTAAAATTAAATAACACTAGAAGACTGATGTAAAAGTTTTTTTTACAAAATTTAAACTAATGTTACACCAGATAGGAGTGGTGGCACTGAGGATGGAGGTAGGCACAGTATATGCTGGCAGCCTGACACACAGGCTGGCACTAGTGGCAGCCAGGCTGGCCTTGCAACTAAAATTAAATAACACTAGAAGAGGACTGATGTAAAAGTTTTTTTTTTTTTAAATTTACACTAATGTTTACACCAGATATAAGTGGTGGAAAACTGAGCTTTCTTTCATGTAATTAGCAAGAGTCCATGAGCTAGTGACGTAGGGGATATACATTCCTACCAGGAGGGGCAAAGTTTCCCAAACCTCAAAATGCCTATAAATACACCCCTCACCACACCCACAAATCAGTTTTACAAACTTTGCCTCCTATGGAGGTGGTGAAGTAAGTTTGTGCTAGATTCTACGTTGATATGCGCTCTGCAGCAGGTTGGAGCCCGGTTTTCCTCTCAGCGTGCAGTGAATGTCAGAGGGATGTGAGGAGAGTATTGCCTGTTTGAATTCAATGATCTCCTTCTACGGGGTCTATTTCATAGGTTCTCTGTTATCGGTCGTAGAGATTTATCTCTTACCTCCCTTTTCAGATCGACAATATACTCTTATATATATACCATTACCTCTGCTGATTTTCGTTTCAGTACTGGTTTGGCTTTCTACAACATGTAGATGAGTGTCCTGGGGTAAGTAAGTCTTATTTTCTGTGACACTCTAAAGCTATGGTTGGGCACTTTTTTATAAAGTTCTAAATATATGTATTCAAACATTTATTTGCCTTGACTCAGGATGTTCAACATTTCCTTATTTCAGACAGTCAGTTTCATATTTGGGATAATGCATTTAAATATATCATTTTTATCTTACCTTAAAATTTGACTTCCCTGTGGGCTGTTAGGCTCGCGGGGGCTGAAAATGGTTCTTTTTATTGCGTCATTCTTGGCGCGGACTTTCTTGGCATGAAATTTTTTTCTGTTTCCGGCGTCATACGTGTCGCCGGAAGTTGCGTCATTTTTGACGTTTTTCGCGCCAAAAATGTCGGCGTTCCGGATGTGGCGTCATTTTTGGCGCTAATAGCATTTAGGTGCCAAATAATGTGGGCGTCAATTTTGTCTCCACTTTATTTAAGTCTCATTATTTTTTGCTTCTGGTTGCTAGAAGCTTGTTCACTGGCATTTTTTCCCATTCCTGAAACTGTCATTTAAGGAATTTGATCAATTTTGCTTTATATGTTGTTTTTTCTATTACATATTGCAAGATGTCACACGTTGCAACTGAGTCAGAAGATACTACTGGAAAATCAATGCCTGGTGCTGGAACTACCAAAGCTAAGTGTATCTGCTGTAAACTTTTGGTAGTTGTTCCTCCAGCTGTTGTTTGTATTAAATGTCATGACAAACTTGTTAATGCAGAAAATATTTCCTTTAGTAAAGTACCATTACCTGTTGCAGTTCCATCAACATCTAATGTTCAGAGTGTTCCTGATAACATAAGAGATTTTGTTTCTGAATCCATTAAGAAGGCTATGTCTGTTATTCCTCCTTCTGGTAAACATAAAAAGTCTTTTAAAACTTCTCTTTATACAGATGAATTTTTAAATGAACATCATCATTCTGATTCTAATGATTCTTCTGATACAGAGGATTCTGTCTCAGAGGTTGATGCTGATAAATCGTCATATTTATTTAAAATGGAATTTATCCATTCTTTACTTAAAGAAGTCCTAATTGCATTAGAAATTGAGGATTCTGGTCCTCTTGATACTAAATCTAAACGTTTAGACAAGGTCTTTAAATCTCCTGTGGTTATTCCAGAAGTTTTTCCTGTTCCTGGTGCTATTTCTGAAGTAATTTCCAGAGAATGGAATAATTTGGGTAATTCATTTACTCCTTCTAAACGTTTTAAGCAATTATATCCTGTACCGTCCGACAGATTAGAGTTTTGGGACAAAATCCCTAAAGTTGATGGGGCTATTTCTACCCTTGCTAAACGTACTACTATTCCTAGGGCAGATGGTACTTCCTTTAAGGATCCTTTAGACAGGAAAATTGAATCCTTTCTAAGAAAAGCTTATCTGTGTTCAGGTAATCTTCTTAGACCTGCTATATCATTGGCTGATGTTGCTGCAGCTTCAACTTTTTGGTTGGAAACTTAAGCGCAACAAGTAACAGATCATGATTCTCATAATATTATTATTCTTCTTCAACATGCTAATAATTTTATCTGTGATGCCATTTTTGATATTATCAGAGTTGATGTCAGGTTTATGTCTCTAGCTATTTTAGCTAGAAGAGCTTTATGGCTTAAAACTTGGAATGCTGATATGTCTTCTAAATCGACTCTACTTTCCCTTTCTTTCCAGGGTAATAAATTATTTGGTTCTCAGTTGGATTCTATTATCTCAACTGTTACTGGAGGGAAAGGAACTTTTTTACCACAGGATAAAAAATCTAAGGGTAAAAACAGGGCTAATAATCGTTTTCGTTCCTTTCGTTTCAACAAAGAACAAAAGCCTGATCCTTCATCCTCAGGAGCAGTTTCAGTTTGGAAACCATCTCCAGTCTGGAATAAATCCAAGCCTTCTAGAAAAGCAAAGCCAGCTTCTAAGTCCACATGAAGGTGCGGCCCTCATTCCAGCCCAGCTGGTAGGGGGCAGATTACGTTTTTTCAAAGAAATTTGGATCAATTCTGTTCACAATCTTTGGATTCAGAACATTGTTTCAGAAGGGTACAGAATTGGTTTCAAGATAAGACCTCCTGCAAAGAGATTTTTTCTTTCCCGTGTCCCAGTAAACCCAGTGAAAGCTCAAGCATTTCTGAAATGTGTTTCAGATCTAGAGTTGGCTGGGGTAATTATGCCAGTTCCAGTTCCGGAACAGGGGCTGGGGTTTTATTCGAATCTCTTCATTGTACCAAAGAAGGAGAATTCCTTCAGACCAGTTCTGGATCTAAAAATATTGAATCGTTATGTAAGGATACCAACATTTAAAATGGTAACTATAAGGACTATCCTGCCTTTTGTTCAGCAAGGGCATTATATGTCTACAATAGATTTACAGGATGCATATCTGCATATTCCGATTCATCCAGATCACTATCAGTTTCTGAGATTCTCTTTCCTGGACAAGCATTACCAGTTTGTGGCTCTGCCGTTTGGCCTAGCTACAGCTCCAAGAATTTTTACAAAGGTTCTCGGTGCCCTTCTGTCTGTAATCAGAGAACAGGGTATTGTGGTATTTCCTTATTTGGACGATATCTTGGCTCAGTCTTCACATTTAGCAGAATCTCATACGAATCGACTTGTGTTGTTTCTTCAAGATCATGGTTGGAGGATCAATTCACTAAAAAGTTCATTGATTCCTCAGACAAGGGTAACCTTTTTGGGTTTCCAGATAGATTCAGTGTCCATGACTCTGTCTTTGACAGACAAGAAACGTCTAAAATTGATTTCAGCTTCTCGAAACCTTCAGTCACAATCATTCCCTTCGGTAGCCTTATGCATGGAAATTCTAGGTCTTATGACTGCTGCATCGGACGCGATCCCCTTTGCTCGTTTTCACATGCGACCTCTTCAGCTCTGTATGCTGAACCAATGGTGCAGGGATTACACAAAGATATCTCAATTAATATCTTTAAAACCAATTGTAAGACATTCTCTGACGTGTTGGACAGATCACCATCGTTTAATTCAGGGGGCTTCTTTTGTTCTTCCGACCTGGACTATAATCTCAACAGATGCAAGTCTTACAGGTTGGGGGTCTCTGACGGCACAAGGGGTTTGGGAATCTCAGGAGGTGAGATTACCGATCAATATTTTGGAACTCCGTGCAATTTTCAGAGCTCTTCAGTCTTGGCCTCTTCTGAAGAGAGAGTCGTTCATTTGTTTTCAGACAGACAATGTCACAACTGTGGCATACATCAATCATCAAGGAGGGACTCACAGTCCTCTGGCTATGAAAGAAGTATCTCAAATTCTGGTTTGGGCGGAATCCAGCTCCTGTCTAATCTCTGCGGTTCATATCCCAGGTATAGACAATTGGGAAGCGGATTATCTCAGTCGCCAAACGTTGCATCCGGGCGAATGGTCTCTTCACCCAGAGGTATTTCTTCAGATTGTTCAAATGTGGGAACTCCCAGAAATAGATCTGATGGCTTCTCATCTAAACAAGAAACTTCCCAGGTATCTGTCCAGATCCCGGGATCCTCAAGCGGAAGCAGTGGATGCATTGTCACTTCCTTGGAAGTATCATCCTGCCTATATCTTTCCGCCTCTAGTTCTTCTTCCAAAAGTAATCTCCAAGATTCTGAAGGAATGCTCGTTTGTTGTGCTGGTAGCTCCAGCATGGCCTCACAGGTTTTGGTATGCGGATCTTGTCTGGATGGCCTCTTGCCAACCGTGGACTCTTCCATTAAGACCAGACCTTCTGTCGCAAGGTCCTTTTTTCCATCAGGATCTCAAATCCTTAAATTTAAAGGTATGGAGATTGAACGCTTGATTCTTGGTCAAAGAGGTTTGTCTGACTCTGTGATTAATACTATGTTACAGGCTCGTAAATCTGTATCTAGAGAGATATATTATAGAGTCTGGAAGACTTATATTTCTTGGTGTCTTTCTCATCATTTTTCCTGGCATTCTTTTAGAATTCCGAGAATTTTACAGTTTCTTCAGGATGGTTTAGATAAAGGTTTGTCCGCAAGTTCCTTGAAAGGACAAATCTCTGCTCTTTCTGTTCTTTTTCACAGAAAGATTGCTAATCTTCCTGATATTCATTGTTTTGTACAAGCTTTGGTTCGTATAAAACCTGTCATTAAGTCAATTTCTCCTCCTTGGAGTTTGAATTTGGTTCTGGGGGCTCTTCAAGCTCCTCCTTTTGAACCCATGCATTCATTGGACATTAAATTACTTTCTTGGAAAGTTTTGTTCCTTTTGGCCATCTCTTCTGCCAGAAGAGTCTCTGAATTATCTGCTCTTTCTTGTGAATCTCCTTTTCTGATCTTTCACCAGGATAAGGCGGTGTTGCGAACTTCTTTTGAATTTTTACCTAAGGTTGTGAATTCCAACAACATTAGTAGAGAAATTGTGGTTCCTTCATTATGTCCTAATCCTAAGAATTCTAAGGAGAAATCGTTGCATTCTTTGGATGTTGTTAGAGCTTTGAAATATTATGTTGAAGCTACTAAGTCTTTCCGAAAGACTTCTAGTCTATTTGTCATCTTTTCCGGTTCCAGAAAAGGCCAGAAAAATTTCTGCCATTTCTTTGGCATCTTGGTTGAAATCTTTAATTCATCATGCCTATGTCGAGTCGGGTAAAACTCCGCCTCAAAGGATTACAGCTCATTCTACTAGGTCAGTTTCTACTTCCTGGGCGTTTAGGAATGAGGCTTCGGTTGATCAAATTTGCAAAGCAGCAACTTGGTCCTCTTTGCATACTTTTACTAAATTCTACCATTTTGATGTGTTTTCTTCTTCTGAAGCAGTTTTCGGTAGAAAAGTACTTCAGGCAGCGGTTTCTATTTGAATCTTCTGCTTATGTTTTCATTAAACTTTATTTTGGGTGTGGATTATTTTCAGCAGGAATTGGCTGTCTTTATTTTATCCCTCCCTCTCTAGTGACTCTTGCGTGGAAAGATCCACATCTTGGGTAGTCATTATCCCATACGTCACTAGCTCATGGACTCTTGCTAATTACATGAAAGTAAACATAATTTATGTAAGAACTTACCTGATAAATTAATTTCTTTCATATTAGCAAGAGTCCATGAGGCCCACCCTTTTTGTGGTGGTTATGATTTTTTTTTGTATAAAGCACAATTATTCCAATTCCTTTCGCACTTTTTTTCTTATCACCCCACTTCTTGGCTATTCGTTAAACTGATTTGTGGGTGTGGTGAGGGGTGTATTTATAGGCAAATGGAATCCACAGCACCAATTAGGTAAAAGAAAATACCTTTATTTTCACATTACATGCGACGTTTCGGCCTTCACAGCCTTAACCCCTTAATGACCGAGGACGTGCAGGGTACGTCCTCAAAAAAAAGGCAGTTAACGCCTGAGGACGTACCCTGCACGTCCTCGGTGTGGAAAGCAGCTGGAAGCGATCCTGCTCGCTTCCAGCTGCTTTCCGGTTATTGCAGTGATGCCTCGATATGGAGGCATCCTGCAATAACTTTACATGGCCATCCAATGCAGAGAGAGCCACTCTGTGGCCCTCTCTGCACCGGACATCGATGGCCGGTATCGTTGGTGGGTGGGAGCCGACTTGGGAGGCGGGTGGGCGGCTATCGGTGTATCCTCTGACATCAAGGGGGGGCGGGATCGGAGGCGGGACCGTTAGGGGGCACGCGCGGGGGCGCGCACGTGCATGGAGGTTGGCGGGTGGGCGCGTGCACGGGGCGGGAGCGGGTGGGAACCGCTACACTACGGAAAATATTGCTAGGAAAAAATGCCCAAATCTTGTTTGTGCAAAAGCACAAAAAGAGATCGTGGAGGGGTGGGGGGTTGGTTTTGTGTGGGGGGGAAGCTACACTACAGAAAATTTTAATAAAAATAAAAAAAAACATGTTTTCTTCTAAACTGGGTACTGGCAGACAGCTGCCAGTACCCAAGATGGCGCATATTAAGTTAGAGTGGGAGGGTTATAGAGCTGTTTGGGGGGGATCAGTGAGGTTGAGGGCTAAGGGGGGGATAGTACACAGCAGCATATGTAAATATGCTTTTTAAAAACACAAAAAAACAACAAATATAGCTTTTATTTTAGTACTGGCAGACTTTCTGCCAGTACTTAAGATGGCGGGGACAATTGTGGGGTGGGGGAGGGAAGAGAGCTGTTTGGGAGGGATCAGGGGGTCTGATGTTTCAGGTGGGAGGCTGAGCTCTACACTAAATGTGATATTAACCCTGCAAGCTCCCTACAAGCTACCTAATTAACCCCTTCACTGCTCGCCATAATACACGTGTGATGCACAGCGGCATTTAGCGGCCTTCTAAATACCAAAAAGCAACGCCAAAGCCATATATGTCTGCTATTTCTGAACAAAGGGGATCCCAGAGAAGCATTTACAACCATTTGTGCCATAATTGCACAAGCTGTTTGTAAATGATTTCAGTGAGAAACCTAAAATTGTGAAAAATTTAACGTTTTTTTTTAATTTGATCGCATTTGGCGGTGAAATGGTGGCATGAAATATACCAAAATGGGCCTAGATCAATACTTGGGGTTGTCTACTACACTACACTAAAGCTAAAATTACCCCAAAAAGCTCCCTACATGCTCCCTAATTAACCCCTTCACTGCTGGGCATAATACACGTGTGGTGCGCAGTGGCATTTAGTGGCATTCTAATTACCAAAAAGCAACACCAAAGCCATATAAGTCTGCTATTTCTGAACAAAGGGGATCCCAGAGAAGAATTTACAACCATTTGTGCCATAATTACACAAGCTGTTTGTAAATAATTTCAGTGAGAATCCTAAAGTTTGTGAAAAAATTTGTGAAAAAGTGAACAATTTTTTTTATTTGATCGCATTTGACGGTGAAATGGTGGCATGAAATATACAGAAATTGGCCTAGATCAATACTTTGGGATGTCTACTAAAAAAATATATACACATGTCAATGGCTATTCAGGGATTCCTGACAGATATCAGTGTTCTAATGTAACTAGCGCTAATTTTGGGAAAAAAAATGGTTTGGAAATAGCAAAGTGCTATTTGTATTTATGGCCCTATAACTTGCAAAAAAAGCAAAGAACATGTAAACATTGGGTATTTCTAAACTCAGGACAAAATTTAGAAACTATTTAGCATGGGTGTTTTTTGGTGGTTGTAGATGTGTAACAGATTTTGGGGGTCAAAGTTAGAAAAAGTGTATTTGTTTTCAATTTTTCCTCATATTTTATATTTTTTTTTATAGTAAATTATAAGATATGATGAAAATAATGGTATCTTTAGAAAGTCCATTTAATGGCGAGAAAAACGGTATATAATATGTGTGGGAACAGTAAATGAGTAAGAGGAAAATTACAGCTAAACACAAACACCGCAAAAATGTAAAAATAGCCTTGGTCCCAAACGGACAGAAAATGGAAAAGTGCTGTGGTCATTAAGGGGTTAATCATGCATACAAAACACTTCAGCCTCTGTCCACAGTATATAGGCTGATCAATTAAAACATTAATTACAAACAGATTTGACAAAATGTTTCACACAGAGCAATTACTCCCTCTAGTGTTAGTCATATTTTACTACATCCTATAAAATTTAACTCTCAAGTTACCAAAAATACAATTACTAGAGGAGTTTCCACTGAATGTACAAGTGTCATTAAAAACAAGAAAATATATAGGAACAAGTCTTACTGCAATCTTATATTTCTATAGTAATATTTCTAAAGTATATTACTGACACATTTTACCAATCTTACTGATAAACTTTACCTATGTGTTTAAGTGAACAAGTGACTTTACCTATGTGTTTAACTAAACCAAAACTAACTAAAAAAAAAAATTTTTTTGAAGAAAATGTTTTTTGTTTTGAATTTTTACTGTTACATTTAGAGAAAGACAGAGAAATCTATTTTTCTATTTAACCCTTTAGGGTACATACAATCTAATTTATGGATCCAGTAAGTTTCTTTTTGTTTAAGGATCCTCTCCCTGTCACCCCCTCCTCTTAATGTACCTACATGGTCAATAATCTGCCACCTAATTTGACTTATGTTGTGGCCTGCCTGGATAAAATGATTAGAAACAGGAGCTTCTTTATTACCACATCTCAAGTTGGACTTATGCTGATTAATTCTTTCCCTGCCTTTTCTAGTCGATTCTCCAATGTAAATAAGAGAACACGGGCATTTAATAAGATAGATTACGTAGGATGTCTCACATGTATAATAACCATTAATTTTATATTTATGCCCTGTTCTTGGATGGGAAAATTCTTTCCCTTTTATCATTGCATGGCAATTAGAGCACCCTAGACAGGGATAAGAACCATAAGATTTCTGACCCATATGGCTTTGTTTAAGACTTTTGGAGGGTCCCAAATCATTTTTAATCAGTGTGTCTCTCAAATTTCTAACCCTCTTAAAGGCCATAATGGGATTATTTTGGAATATCTCCATATCTCTATTACAATTTTTAATAATATTCCAATGCTTTCTTATGATTTTAGTAACTTCAGTACTGTATGAATTATATTGTGAAGTAAATACCATCCTCCTACTTTTATTTTTGCCATTTTTATTATCTTTAGGGGCATTATTATCCCTGTACATTTTCTTCTCTCTCTGAAGCCTTGAGATCTCTTCCTTAATGAGGTTTTCAGGATAACCTCTGCTAACAAATGTGCTGTGGATTCCATTTGTCTATGTTGCTGTAAGGGTGGCAGTAACCCTTTCTCCACGGGCATCATACAGAACTAAAACCTGCTTTAAGGAACCAACAGGTGCTGTACTCATTTACTACTTTTGTGGACTGTATTACTGCAGAGTACTGAGCATCTGAAATTCTGCCTAGAATGGCAGACAAAGTGAAAACAGATGGAACCAAAATCTTTATGTATAGTGAACAAGAAGCAATAAGGATTACCACTTTGGTGAGGGGCTCAAGGGAGTTCCTAAGTAATGCTGCAACGGATGAGCTCAGCAAAGAATATGAGAAAACAAGGAGGAGGATTACAGCCTGGGACTTACACGCTACAACGCTGGCTGAGTATCATAAAGTCAGACGTATCCCCAGAGGCCTGAGGATGAATACCAGGCCTACTCTATTGAGAAATAATGAAGAATATTGCAACAAGTTTGAGGCTATTTTAAACAAATGCTCATACGATCTGCTAATCCTGACAGTGGAATACTTGCTAAAAGAAATTGAAATACAAAGAGAACAAGTACTGAAAACAACAAGTGAACTGAGCAAAATACTTACCGTTGATGAGCTGGATAAGATGATCAAAGAGGTAGATATGAAGATCAAAATCATGGAGACTGAGATTAAGGAAACCAAGCGATCCAAGTTCCTGAGGGATGAACAGGATTACCTCAGTGGGAGAGTGTATAGATGGAGAGGATCGTTTTCAGACAGAGGGAGCTTCATGAGAGGCCGACGTTTCCATGGTAATACTCGCAACAGAGGAGGATCTCGCGAGAACCAGGCGTATAGAGATGATGTCAGCGAGACTTCACAGGAATCCTCTGCAGGGAAGGCTTCACCGGCTTTTTTATCCAGCGACGAAGGCAGCATAGAGGCGGCAGAAAACACAAGCACCGCCATGGACACCCGGAGCACAAGGAGCAGGAGAGGCAGAGGAAACATGAGGAATCAACGGAGCCAAAGGAACAGACGGTTCTAAACATTTCCTCCATTGAGCTCACGGACAATGAGTACAAACTGCTCAACAAAGGACTGTCCTTTTGCCCTATTGGTAATGTAAATGTATTTGAAATTGAAAAAAATTTGCAATTATTTTACAGATCTTTAAGGTTGCAAATAATGTTTAATAAAGGAGATGTAGTAACACCTAGTGCACAAAATGCTTTAGATACCAGCAAATGTTTTAGGGCTAAGGAGATGGGTCTTAGAAACAAATCTACATTTGTGCCCAATTTTAGTAACAACAGTGTGGAAACATTTATTAAAATGGTAAACAATGATTGGTGTAACTTAAAAGAAAAAATCTCCAAACAAGGTGGTAAAAATAAAAATAAGAGAAATGACAATCTGACTTTAGAGGAAAAACAGGCTTTTAAATCTTTAAAAGAAAAACAGAAAGATATTTTAGTGAGGGCAGCAGATAAGGGTGGTGCCACCATTGTTCTTGATAAACAATATTATGTAGAGGAAATACTGTCACAATTACAAGATAATACTACATATCATCCACTTGCAGGGGATCCAGTATTTAAAATACAAAAGGAAATTAAACACATACTTGCCAAGGCAGTTAAGAATGATATAATTGATACTAAATTATCTGATTATTTGTACAAAGAACATCCTAGGACACCCATATTCTATACTGTGCCAAAAGTGCATAAAAATGCTAAATGCCCCCCAGGGAGGCCCATAGTCTCCAGTGTAGATTCTATCTTCACTAACATAGCCATTTTCCTTGATAAAATTTTACAACATGAAGTAATTAAAAAATTTTACAACATGAAGTAATTAAAATGTCGGCCTACATCAAAGATACTAGTGATTTCCTTGATAAATTATACAGTTTACATCTACCCAGTAAGAAATATATACTCTTCACACTTGATGTAAAAAGTCTTTATACTGCCATCAAGCATGAGACAGGTATAGGAGTTATTAGGAAACTTTTAAGTGGTACTGGTACATATAATTCTCCTCAAATAGAATTTATTTGTGATTTATTAACTCTTATCCTGTACTGGAACTATTTTTTGTTTCGAGACAACTGGTATGTACAGGTCAAGGGGACTGCAATGGGATCCAACGTTGCCCCAGCATACGCCAACCTGTTCATGAACAGCTTTGAAGAGAATTTTGTATATACTAATAAGATGTTCTTGGAATATGGTGCAGCCTGGTGGCGTTTTATAGATGACGTGTTTGGCGTGTGGTGGGGTGACGTTGGATCCCTAGAATCCTTTGTATGTGACTTAAACTCTGCTATCCCAGGGATAGAATTTACAGTGAGGTTTCAGTGGAATTCTTAGACACTAGGGTTTATAAGGATAATGGGACCCTTAAAACAGATCTTTTTAGAAAATCCACTGATAGGAATACTATGCTTGCCTATGATAGTTTCCATCCAACTAGGTTAAAAGACTCACTCCCTAGGAGTCAACTCCTTAGGGTCTGTAGAATAGTGAAGGATGAAGAAATATTATCTACCAGAATGATGGAAATGGGCAACAGATTTGTTAGCAGAGGTTATCCTGAAAACCTCATTAAGGAAGAGATCTCAAGGCTTCAGAGAGAGAAGAAAATGTACAGGGATAATAATGCCCCTAAATATAATAAAAATGGCAAAAATAAAAGTAGGAGGATGGTATTTACTTCACAATATAATTCATACAGTACTGAAGTTACTAAAATCATAAGAAAGCATTGGAATATTATTAAAAATTGTAATAGAGATATGGAGATATTCCAAAATAATCCCATTATGGCCTTTAAGAGGGTTAGAAATTTGAGAGACACACTGATTAAAAATGATTTGGGACCCTCCAAAAGTCTTAAACAAAGCCATATGGGTCAGAAATCTTATGGTTCTTATCCCTGTCTAGGGTGCTCTAATTGCCATGCAATGATAAAAGGGAAAGAATTTTCCCATCCAAGAACAGGGCATAAATATAAAATTAATGGTTATTATACATGTGAGACATCCTACGTAATCTATCTTATTAAATGCCCGTGTTCTCTTATTTACATTGGAGAATCGACTAGAAAAGGCAGGGAAAGAATTAATCAGCATAAGTCCAACTTGAGATGTGGTAATAAAGAAGCTCCTGTTTCTAATCATTTTATCCAGGCAGGCCACAACATAAGTCAAATTAGGTGGCAGATTATTGACCATGTAGGTACATTAAGAGGAGGGGGTGACAGGGAGAGGATCCTTAAACAAAAAGAAACTTACTGGATCCATAAATTAGATTGTATGTACCCTAAAGGGTTAAATAGAGAAATAGATTTCTCTGTCTTTCTCTAAATGTAACAGTAAAAATTCAAAACAAAAAACATTTTCTTCAAAAATTTTTTTTTTTTTTAGTTAGTTTTGGTTTAGTTAAACACATAGGTAAAGTCACTTGTTCACTTAAACACATAGGTAAAGTTTATCAGTAAGATTGGTAAAAGGTGTCAGTAATATACTTTAGAAATATTACTATAGAAATATAAGATTGCAGTAAGACTTGTTCCTATATATTTTCTTGTTTTTAATGACACTTGTACATTCAGTGGAAACTCCTCTAGTAATTGTATTTTTGGTAACTTGAGAGTTAAATTTTATAGGATGTAGTAAAATATGACTAACACTAGAGGGAGTAATTGCTCTGTGTGAAACATTTTGTCAAATCTGTTTGTAATTAATGTTTTAATTGATCAGCCTATATACTGTGGACAGAGGCTGAAGTGTTTTGTATGCATGATTAAGGCTGTGAAGGCCGAAACGTTGCATGTAATGTGAAAATAAAGGTATTTTCTTTTACCTAATTGGTGCTGTGGATTCCATTTGTCTATGTTGCTGTAAGGGTGGCAGTAACCCTTTCTCCACGGGCATCATACAGAACTAAAACCTGCTTTAAGGAACCAACAGGTGCTGTACTCATTTACTACTTTTGTGGTGTATTCATTCCTACCAGGAGGGGCAAAGTTTCCCAAACCTCAAAATGCCTATTTTGAGGTTTGGGAAACTTTGCCCCTCCTGGTAGGAATGTATATCCCATACGTCACTAGCTCATGGACTCTTGCTAATATGAAAGAAATGAATTTATCAGGTAAGTTCTTACATAAATTATGTTATTAATCACAGTATATGATGTGGGCCTGACACACACAGGCCTGATGGAAAATGAAATTAGATTACACTAGCAAAATGATGTAAAAGTTTGTTTTTTTTAAATTTAAAATTATGTTACACCAGATATCAGTGGTGGCACAGAGCAATTAATCACAGTATATGATGTGGGCCTGACACACAGGCCTGATAGAAAATGAAATTAGATTACACTAGCAAAATGATGTAAAAGTTTGTTTTTTTTTAATTTAAAATGATGTTACACCAGATATCAGTGGTGGCACAGAGCAATTAATCACAGTATATGATGTGGGCCTGACACACAGGCCTGATAGAAAATGAAATTAGATTACACTAGCAAAATGATGTAAAAGTTTTTTTTTTTAAAAATTTAAAATGATGTTACACCAGATATCAGTGGTGGCACAGAAGAATTAATCACAGTATATGATGTGGGCCTGACACACAGGCCTGATAGAAAATGAAATTAGATTACACTAGCAAAATGATGTAAAAGTTTTTTTTTTTTTAAATTTAAAATGATGTTACACCAGATATCAGTGGTGGCACAGAGCAATTAATCACAGTATATGATGTGGTCCTGACACACAGGCCTGATAGAAAATGAAATTAGATTACACTAGCAAAATGATGTAAAAGTTTTTTTTTTTTTTTTAATTTACACTAATGTTACACCAGATATCAGTGGTGGCACAGAGCAATTAATCACAGTATATGATGTGGGCCTGACACACAGGCCTGATAGAAAATGAAATTAGATTACACTAGCAAAATGATGTAAAAGTTTTTTTTTTTAAATTTAAAATAATGTTAACCAGATATCAGTGGTGGCACAGAAGAATTAATCACAGTATATGATGTGGGCCTGACACACAGGCCTGATAGAAAATGAAATTAGATTACACTAGCAAAATGATGTAAAAGTTTTTATTTTTTATTTTACACTAATGTTACACCAGATATCAGTGGTACTGGTGGCACAGAGCAATTAATCACAGTATATGATGTGGGCCTGACACACAGGCCTGATAGAAAATGAAATTAGATTACACTAGCAAAATTATGTAAAAGTTTTTTTTTTAAATTTACACTAATGTTAAGCAGATATCTTAACACAGAGCAATTAACCACAGTATATACTGTGAGCCTGACACACAGGCCTGATAGAAAATGAAATTAGATTACACTAGCAAAATGATGTAAAAGTTTTTATTATTTTATTTTACACTAATGTTACACCAGATATCAGTGGTGGCACAGAGCAATTAATCACAGTATATGATGTGGGCCTGACACACAGGCCTGATAGAAAATGAAATTAGATTACACTAGCAAAATGATGTTAAAGTTTTTTTTTAAAATTTACACTAATGATTGTTAAGCAGATATCAGTGGTGGCACAGATCAATTAACCACAGTATATGCTGTGAGCCTGACACACAGGCCTGATAGAAAATGAAATTAGATTACACTAGCAAAATGATGTAAAAGTTTTTTTTTTTTAATTTTACACTAATGTTACACCAGATATCAGTGGTGTAACATTTATTTATTCACAGTCTGTAAAAAATTGAAGAGTTAAAACGGTGTTAAAATTTAAATGGCAAATATATAAATAAATGAATAAATACAGTACAAGCCCAGAATCAGGCATGGCCCTGCTTAACTTCTGAGATCAGAAGTTTCAACAGGCAACTGCAATTAAATAACACTAGCAAGCACAGGCTGGCCTGGCAACTAAAATTAAATAACACTAGAAGACACTAGAAGACTGATGTAAAATAATACTAGCAAGCACTAGTGGCAGGCTGGCCTGGCAACTAAAATTAAATAACACTAGAAGACTGATGTAAAAGTTTTTTTTACAAAATTTAAACTAATGTTACACCAGATAGGAGTGGTGGCACTGAGGATGGAGGTAGGCACAGTATATGCTGGTAGCCTGACACACAGGCTGGCACTAGTGGCAGCCAGGCTGGCCTGGCAACTAAAATTAAATAACACTAGAAGAGGACTGATGTTTTTAAATTTACACTAATGTTTACACCAGATATAAGTGGTGGAAAACAGAGCTATTAATCACAGTATATGATGTGTGCCTGACACACAGGCCTGATGGAAAATGAAATTAGATTACACTAGCAAAATTATGTAAAAGTTTTTTTTTTTTTTTAAATTTAAAATAATGTTAACCAGATATTAGTGGTGGCACAGAAGAATTAATCACAGTATATGATGTGGGCCTGACACACAGGCCTGATAGAAAATGAAACTAGATTACACTAGCAAAATGATGTAATTATTATTTTTTTTTTAATTTTACACTAATGTTACACCAGATATCAGTGGTGGCACAGAGCAATTAATCACAGTATATGATGTGGGCCTGACACACAGGCCTGATGGAAAATTAAATTAGATTACACTAGCAAAATGATGTAAAAGTTTTTTGTTTTTTTTAATTTTACACTAATGTTACACCAGATATCAGTGGTGTAAAATTTATTTATTCACAGTCTGTAAAAAATTGAAGAGTTAAAACGGTGTTAAAATTTAGATTGCAAATATATAAATAAATGAATAAATACAGTACAGGCCCAGAATCACTTGCTGACCCATGACAAAAAGTATACACAGATAAAGAGTTTCCTGCCCCTCTTTCTGCCTGCCTGTCTGTCTTTACAAAAGATAATTATCTTTAATACAATAGACATCTAATAATATTGCTACTATCAGTAAATATGAAGCATGCTTCACTGCTTTAAAAATGAAAAAAAAAAGCTTTCAGCTCTGCGGAATCTGTTCGCGCTCTACAAATACCTGATTATAATACCGCACCTGGTGTTCCCAGGCGGTCTTCCATACAGGTACTGACCAGGCATGGCCCTGCTTAACTTCTGAGATCAGACGGGCTCGGGTGCATTCAAGGCAGTGTGGCGGTAGACATTTAGCACCTCTTTCCAATGCATTTTGTTCTTGCTCATGCTGTCATTCACAGTCTGTAAAAAAATGAAGAGTTAAAACAGGATTAAAATTTAGATGGCAAATATATAAATAAATTAATAAATAGTGCCAGTACAGGCCCAGAATCATTTGCTGACCAATGACAAAACGTATACACAGATAAAGAGTTCCCTGCCCCTCTTTCTGCCTACCTGCCTGCCTGTCTTTACAAAAGATAATTATCTTTAATACAATGGACATCTGATTTTTAGTAATTGCAAGATACAGTTGTTTCAAAGAATATTGCTACTATCAGTAAATATGAAGCATGCTTCACTGCTTTAAAAATGAAAAAAAAGCCTACCGCACCTGGTGTTCCGAGGCGGTCTCCCATCCAGGTACTGACCAGGCCTGGCCCTGCTTAACTTCCGAGATCAGACGGGATCGGGTGCATTCAAGGCAGTGTGGCAGTGCCTTTTCCCAACGTGTTTTGTTCTTGCTCATGCTGTCATTCACAGTCTGTAAAAAATTGAAGAGTTAAAACGGGGTTAAAATTTAGATGGCAAATATATCAATAAATTAATAAATAGTGCCAGTACAGGCCCAGAATCCCTTGCTGACCCATGACAAAAAGTATACACAGATAAAGAGTTTCCTGCCTCTCTTTCGGCAAAAGATAATTATCTTTAATACAATGGACATCTAATTTTTAGTAATTGCAAGATATAGTTGTTTCAATGAATATTGCTACTATCAGTAAATATGAAGCATGCTTCACTGCTTTAAAAATGAAAAAAAAAAACCCTACCGCACCTGGTGTTCCCAGGCGGTCTCCCATACAGGTACTGACCAGGCTTGGCCCTGCTTAACTTCAGAGATCAGACGGGATCGGGTGCATTCTTCACAACACGTTTTGTTCTTGCTCATGCTCTTGCTCATGCTCTTGCTCATGCTGTCATTCACAGTCTTTAAAAAATGGAAGAGTTAAAACGGGGTTAAAATTTAGATGGGAAATATTTAAATAAATTAATAAATAGTTCCAGTACAGGCCCAGAATCCTTCACAGGCCCAGAATCACTTGACAAAAAGTATACACAGATAAAGAGTTTCCTGCCCCTCTTTCTGCCTGCCTGCCTGTCTGTCTGTCTTTACAAAAGATAATTATCTTTAATACAATGGACATCTAATTTTTAGTAATTGCAAGATACAGTTATTTCAAAGAATATTGCTACTATCAGTAAATAGTATGCTTCACTGCTTCAAAAATGAAAAAAAAAAGCCTACCGCACCTGGCGTTTCCAGGCAGTCTCCCATCCCTGGGAGATCATAACCACCAAAAATAGTACCTGACTGACCAGGCCTGGCCCTGCTTAACTTCCAAGATCAGACAGGATCGGGTGCATTCAAGGTAGTGTGGCAGTAGACACTTACCCTGATAGCAAGGATAACTTGCCACAAACTTGTAGCCAACTTTTGCTGTAACAAGCTAACTTGTTTCAAGTTTTCACTGGCAAGTGTGTTTACTTGCATCATAATTGCAGCAAGTTTGCCTGGCAAGTCTCTAGCAAGAGAATTTCTGGCAAGTCAACTTTAAGAGCTCTGCAAGTTTGTTGCCAATTTCTGGCAAGTCAACTGCAAGAGCTGTGCAAGTCTTGTCAGTTTCTGGCAAGTTAACAGCAAGAGCTCTGCAAGTTAATTGCAAATTTCTGACAAGTCAATAGCAAGAGCACTGCAAGTCTGCTGCAAATTTCTGATAATTTAACAGCAAGAGCCCTTCAAGTCTACTACAAAAGCTCTGCAAGTCTGTTACAAATCTCTAGCAAGTCAACAGCAAGAATACTGCAAATCTTTAGCATATCTCTGGCACATATTTCACAATTAAGAGCAGTGTCTGCCACAAGAGCACTACAAATTTTCTATTATTTACGTCAATCATATTTACAAATTAATAATAAAATGTTTTTTCCTGCAAAAGTTTATCTATGTAAGTTGTTTGTATGAATTTAATTAATCTTAAAGTTGTATCCATGCATTATCTGAGGTAATATATATTCATATATAAAACTAATATTATGACAGGTAATATATTAAAGGGACACTAAACCCACATTTTTTCTTTCATGATTCAGACAAAGCATGCAATTTTAAGCAATTTTCTAATTTACTGCTATTATCAAATTTTTTACGTTTTCTTCCTATTTTTATTCGAAAAAGTAAGTTCACGAGTCGAAAAAGGAGTCGGCCCATTTTTGGTTCAGCACAAGGGTAGCGCTTGCTGATTGGTGGCTAAATGTAGCTACCAATCAGCAAGCGCTACCCAGGTGCTAAAACAAAAATGGGCCGGCTCCTAATCTTATATGTCTGCTTTTTCAAATAAAGATAGCAAGAGAACGAAGAAAAATTGATAATAGGAGTACATTAGAAAATTACTTAAAATTGCATACTCTATCTGAATCATAAAAGCAAAACAATGGGTTTAGTATCCCTTTAAGTTGAATACTTAATGTATTCTTATATTAGAGTTATATTATAACACTAATATCATTATCTCAGGTACAGTAAGGCTCCTTTTTACAGCACACCCCTTTAAGGCGTTCCACTTATAAATCAGTCTTCAGTTCTGCCCATGGTTATTATGTTTCATGTTCTTACCTCCCTTTCAGTCGCCTAGATTTAGAGTTTTGCGTTAGAAGGGGTGCATTAGCTACGCGTCTTTTTTTTCTAGCGCACAGTTTTTTTAACGCTAGTATTTAGAGTTTAAAAAAACCCTTCTAACGCGACTCCTAATTCGTATATTTAATATGCGGAATCACGCCCGCGTTAGACAGTCTCCCATAGAGAAATCAAACAAACACGCTTTTTTCACCTAACACTCGATCTCACGAGAAATACGCACACACGCATTACACATTCACAAGCGGGGAAAAATTAAAAATATAACTAAACGAGGAATACGCATATTCTTTACGATACGGAAATACGGAAAATAACAACAAGGAAAAATAAATGCACACTCATACACAAGCAAAATACTCAGATTCAACATTACGAAATATTAGGGCAAACATACATATACAACACTTCACTAATACGACACCATGAACAATTCACTTTTTTAATTTAGAATAGGGTAGGGCATTTTTTTAGAATCGCATTCTACACAATCCACAAATACTAACTCTAAATGAGCATGCACAAATTCACACAACTAATACACATTGCACGCATACTAACTACTAACAAAGCACACCTGAACACAATTTACAAGGCAAAACGGTACATCCTTATTAATTTACACAGGGTATATAAGCTGTTGCTGGTGGGTTTTTGGAGATTTGAGATTTAGTGAGTTATTGTGAGAGTTAGTGCGAGTTAGTGTTAGTGTGAGAGAGTCAGTTAGTGTTATTGTGAGTGAGTTAGTGTTAGTGTGAGAGAGTCAGTTAGTGTGAGAGAGTCAGTTAGTGTTATCGTGAGTGAGTAAGTGGTAGTGTGAGAGAGTCAGTTAGTGTTATCGTGAGTGAGTTAGTGGTAGTGTGTGAGAGTCAGTTAGTGTTATCGTGAGTGAGTTAGTGGTAGTATGAGAGAGTCAGTTAGTGTTATTGTGAGTGAGTTAGTGGTAGTGTAAGAGAGTCAGTTAGTGTTATCGTGAGTGAGTTAGTGGTAGTGTGAGATAGGAAGAGAGCGGACTACCGACAGTTGGTTTGGGTGAGTGTGCAAGTGCTTTTTCTGTATACGTAACATATTTACACGCAAACACATTAAATACATACATACAGTTACCCTCTCATACTACACTCCCCATTCCCTGTAATCCCATACCCCATTTCCTCTAATACCACCCCCTAGTTACATTTAATTTACATATCCTCCTTTTAGTCTTCTTATACATTTTGTTTGGTTAAATACTCCTTACCCTCTTTTATTTATATCCCTTTCACACTTTGAGCACTTGTTTTGTCTTTTTATTTATTTATTTTGACCCCCTTTCATTTGGGCACAGTCACTTTTTGTTGGAGTAGTTAAGGCTTAGTTTAGGGAAGAGATGGAAGAGGAGGGCAGGCAGGACATTAGTCAGGGGAGAGGGAGAGGGGGGAGGAGAGAGAGAGGGGGGAGGAGAGGGAGAGGGGGGGGGGAGGAACAGGACAAGAAGGGGGGCAGGAAGCGGGGGAGGAAGTGGTGGGTGGACCCAGCCACTTGGTTCAAGATGAACAAGTGGCTGGGCCCAGTGGCAGACAGAGTAGGGCTTCCCAGTCCAGGAAACAGAGGGCACCATCACAGGGGAAGGCCAAGGCGACTAGGGAGGCGAGGTATACTATGGAGGAGAAGGAGGTCCTCATAGAAGCATATATGGGCTGCAGGCTCAGAAGACCACCCCGAGTGACAAGAGGAAGCTCTGGCGGGAGATAAGGGATGCAGTTAATGCAGTGGGGGGCCATAATAGAGATATGGACTCTATTAAACATCGCTACCGGGACTGCAAGATGGAGCTCAAAAAGAAAATAAGCAGGGAGTACCAACATGCCACAGGGACCGGTGGCGGGCCTGCACTGACCATTGAGTACTCCCGATGGGAGGAACCGTTGAGTACTCCCGATGGGAGGAAATGTTGCGTCCCAGCATCTCCAAGGTGACCATAGTCGGGATCGGAGCAATCGATACCGGGAACCTGCCACTCTCATCTGACGGTAAGCTCATTTAAGAATATATTAACATCCAAAATAAAAGATGTATTTAAGGATAAGATTAATGCTATTACGCTGTTTAACACATTATTATGTAAACGCATTCACAATGACCTTGCGATTACATTACTATCTAGGCTACAGGTTAGGTGTGTATTTAAACAGACTGAAAACAAATGCAAAAACATTCAGATTGACCAGATAGATATCACAAACACGGTTTGGAAAATGCGGAAATCGCATTGATTGTTAGATTTCAAAGTGGATTAATGAGGCTGCATTTGTAATTCAATTGTAAGCAAAAGCATTTACATCTTTATTTGGAAATATGCTAATATATACATTTCTTTCTTATTGCAATATTTGTATGTCCTCTGTAGTCTGGGGAGGACAGCACAGCAACCACCGGCTCCTCCTTTTCCCAGGTATGAGAGTGGTGGAGATGACTCGCCACCTCGGAGAGAAGAAGAGGCCCCCCCTGAAGCAGAGGAAGAGGCCCCCCCTGAAGCAGAGGAAGAGCCCCCCCCTGAAGCAGAGGAAGAGGCCCCTCAAGCACCAGCAGGCCGCCGTGCACAAGCAGGTCGCCATGCACAAGCAGGCCGCCATGCACAAGCAGGCCGCCGTGCACAACAGGAGGAGATAGCCGAGGTGCATGTGTTACTCGATTTCATCGAACAGATGCGTACCTCCCGGATGGAAAATATCCAAACTAGAACTCAGATGACCGAAGATCTTCGTGGCATTCGAGAAGGACAAAGAGAAATTATAGAGATACTTGCAAGAATTGAACAAGGACAAATCCGGAGTTTACAGATTCAAGAAAATGTGTTGAATTTCTTCCGGGAGGCGCATGCTGGGCCATCTGCTGCTGGGCCATCTGCTGCTGGGCCATCTGCTGCTGGTCCATCTGCTGCTGGTCCATCTCCTGCTGGTCCATCTCATCTTGGTACTCCTCCATCTCCTCCTCACCTTGGTCATCCCAGTACTCCTCCTTCCACTCTTCCCACAACATCTCCAATGAGAACTCGTCAGAGGGGGCAGTAGCTTCAGTCTCGTGGGAATAGGGGAAGGAAGAGGAAGTATTTTTGAGATGTTTATTTTGAATTTATTTAATGTGTAATGGATAGGTATGTGATGATGTGTTTTTCATACACTTGTGGTCACACTCTGTATATAATCTGCTTCTATGGGACCGGGTCCATGGAGGCAGATTGTTTGCAGAATGTGGGTTACAAGTGTGTGGACACCACATCATCAAATACCTATCCTTGTTCATGATATTGATTGGTTTCTGTGATGTGATGTCCAAACCGTTTCCCTAATCTCAAACAAAATGACCATTACAATTATACATGATGGCATATTACTGTTTGAATGCCAATAACACAGCTTAAAGGGACAGTCAGAACATTATTGTTTACAAAGAAAACACTGTATTACGCATTATCAAGTTTTAAACAAAAACATGGAGAAATACACGTGTGACTTATGTGATTACCCTTGTATCTATGCCTATGAAAAATAACCACTTATTTATGTTATTTGGACATAACAACATTTTAGACAATCAATGATCAATCCAGGCTAAATATGCTGTATGAGCTCAAGTTTTTCTATATCAAAATGCCCTCTAGTGGTCAAAATGCATTCTGATTACATGCACTCTTCAAGCTTTAGAGCTTGAAGAGTGCATGTAATCAGAATGCATTTTTGTGAAAGGAGGACACGAACCTCCTAGGTTTAGCTAGCAAATAAGAATAACCAGAGAACTATGATAAATTGTTGAGAAACGTTTGACATAATTTGTATTTTAAAAATTGCATTTTTCATAATGCAAATCATTATTGGTTTTCTAGACTGTCCCTTTAAAAAATGACATATTTTGTGATTGTTGGTATATCTACATGTACTTGTTCAAACAAGAAATATTGGAATAGGATTTCTATTGACGTGTTAAATAAAGTCTATTTTCTTAAAGAGACATTATTGTGTTTGAATTATTTTAGAAAGACATTTTATTTACAAGGAATAGGGTTTCATGTCCTTTTATGAGTGAATAAACAAATATATGCTCACAATAATATATTTGGAGATTAACCAATGTGGAACTCATACATGACACAATAATCAACATTTGCATTAAAGGGACAGTATACAATCTTTTTCAGACAACTGCTTGTAATAGACACTACTAGAAACAACAAGATGACCACATACTGATATCAAAATCCATCAGAAAAAGCTTTAAACACTTTATTAGAAAATCTGTTTATCTATATTGAAAAGATAGCTGTAAAGCCCATTCCAAGTGGAAAATAGGACAATACCCCTTCATTTGCATATGAAAAGATCCTTTACACAAACAGGAGCAAGCTGGAGAAGGTAGCTGATGGTACAACAAACTTTGAGGCTTGGCGAGGAGTCAGAAAATTACTGAAATGTTATTTGAACATAAGCCAAACTAGACATGTATTTGTTAAAACGTGGACTATATAAATAGAGATAAAAAACATATGTGTGTTTTTAATGTGAGTGTCTAATTACCCTTTAATAAAATATACAACGACATAACATCTAGAAGAAGTAGGCATCTCATATATTTAGCATATGATAAAGATAAATGCATATTGATTACTTGATTCAAATATATATATATGTTGAAAATTAAACACAACACAGTCATTATTCATAAAAAGGAACATATTGTTGACAAACATATTAAACAAGATGGACTATATTCATGGATTTACACTTGCCTCAAAATATCTTATGCAGGAAAACATTTTGCTTTCATTCGTTTATTCAACCAGACAGCCATCAAAAGAGAATGTTGTGTTCTTTATCAGCTATGGGTCAACAATGTTACATGATTCACACAATCCTTACTTGCCATGGTTTTAAACTTGTCTTCTCATTCACAAACGTGGGTTACGTGCAAAATCTAATATTGCAGGACTACGTAATACAATAAGACGGTTTTTACACCTTTGCATTTGACGTCTTAATTAACATGGCGCATCCTTGATTGCATAAAAATGCCATCCAATAAAAGTCGCATTCTTGATCGCGTAAAAATGCCATCCAATAAAAGTCGCATCCTTGATCGCGTAAAAACTCCATTCAATAAAAGTCGCATCCTTGATCGCGTAAAAACGCCATCCAATAAAAGGTGCATCCTTGATCGCGTAAATACGCAATCCAATAAAAGGCGCATCTTTGATTGCGTAAATACGCCATCAAATATAAGGCGCATCCTTGATCCCGTAAAAACGTCAGCCAATACAAGGACTCATTGGACAGCCTGGCAGGTGACGTCTTAAGCAACATGGCGCATCTGAGATCGAGGAAAAACATCAGCCAATACTACAAGGACTCACTTGATAGCTTGGCATATCAATAAGAAATGTATTTATATTTTAGAAACTAGTATGTGTCTATATTGCT
Source organism: Bombina bombina (assembly GCF_027579735.1). NCBI lineage: Eukaryota > Metazoa > Chordata > Amphibia > Anura > Bombinatoridae > Bombina > Bombina bombina. Next base: position 860,948,550 of record NC_069500.1, read on the forward strand.
AGCTAGGAATGCCACGCTAGATAACGTAATAATGTGATATATGAAATGAAATATCTCCTTATTTTCAATAATGGATTCTATTAGAAGCAGAGGATTTTTAAATAAACTATTTAGCAAGCAGCATGTTTTAAATAGACATGAAAATAATATTTTAAGGTTACACGATTATGTACGACATTGCAATTTGAAATACATTGTAACAATAAATGAAAATCTTTGGATTATTGTGTTTCATGTCCCTTTAACTGAGAATTAATGCTAGGAGATGCATTCTGAAAATAGGGATGTGTTATATATTATATGTTAAAGGGACAGTCAACCCCAGAAATTTTGTGGTTTAAAAAAATATATATATATATATATATATATATATAGAGAAGAAAGTAAAATGTGTTCACTCAGTATACTGGGTAGACACAAGTGGTACTCTATAGTTGGCGCTAGTCTGTATTGTGTATGGTATAGTGGCAGCTATATAAGACAAGTACTGGTTGAGATGTGAAGTCCCAGTCAGTAAGTGAAAAATGTGTATACAAGAGTAGATACAGCGCCTATATATCCATTTAAAATATGGGTGGTATATGGGAATATGAATGAGAACTAGAGCTAATTATTAGAAAAATAATAGCAATTAAAAGAATATTAAAAAAAAAAAAAGATAGATTTTTAGAATCAATTATACTTGAAGAATGATGAATAGATTATGAAACAGTGTTCATATGAGTCTTTAGACAATATATAGTCCATAGTAAATCTTCATAAGCAGTTGATATCAGTAAATAGATGGTATGTAATACCCTTACCAGATATTACCTCAATCTGATGAGGTAAGTATGCCGCACTGGGGGTATATACAGATGGTAGAATCTTCTCCTTGTATTTAGATGTGGTGCCTCTTGGGTTTTCGTAAGCCTCCTGGAGTATGCAGGGATATGTTTCTGGTTGTAGATAAATCCCTTGTACTTCCTTTGTGTTGGTAGTTAGCCTCTTGGAGTACCTTTTCTGTCTTGGTATACACTTTCTCCAGCGTAAAGATACCCAGGGAGACAAGAAAGGATATATAGTGTAATACAGTTTATTTACAATTTAGGCATAAAAATATGATTCACATAGCACTCACATTTGGCATCCTCAGATTATATGAGGTATGTATAAGGCATATAGGACTCTAGTGGGTCCTTCCACATATAGGTATGAGATACAGGTGCCCCAATCTAGGTATAAGACTTCGTAGTGAAGTATTATGTAGCTGTTGCTATTTCCCAAATGAGGTAATATGGTATAGTACACTTGTCTCAAAAAGTATATGCCAGCAGACTGGCTACAAGGAGTGATACTGGTATTAAAAAACGATTTAAATAAAACACATTTAAAATTAAGTACATAAGAAATAAGTAGTAAGTAGTACTAACTACTTATTTCTTATGTACTTAATTTTAAATGTGTTTTATTTAAATCGTTTTTTAATACCAGTATCACTCCTTGTAGCCAGTCTGCTGGCATAGACAAGTGTACTATACCATATTACCTCATTTGGGAAATAGCAACAGCTACATAATACTTCACTACGAAGTCTTATACCTAGATTGGGGCACCTGTATCTCATACCTATATGTGGAAGGACCCACTAGAGTCCTATATGCCTTATACATACCTCATATAATCTGAGGATGCCAAATGTGAGTGCTATGTGAATCATATTTTTATGCCTAAATTGTAAATAAACTGTATTACACTATATATCCTTTCTTGTCTCCCTGGGTATCTTTACGCTGGAGAAAGTGTATACCAAGACAGAAAAGGTACTCCAAGAGGCTAACTACCAACACAAAGGAAGTACAAGGGATTTATCTACAACCAGAAACATATCCCTGCATACTCCAGGAGGCTTACGAAAACCCAAGAGGCACCACATCTAAATACAAGGAGAAGATTCTACCATCTGTATATACCCCCAGTGCGGCATACTTACCTCATCAGATTGAGGTAATATCTGGTAAGGGTATTACATACCATCTATTTACTGATATCAACTGCTTATGAAGATTTACTACGGACTATATATTGTCTAAAGACTCATATGAACACTGTTTCATAATCTATTCATCATTCTTCAAGTATAATTGATTCTAAAAATCTATCTTTTTTTTTTTTTAATATTCTTTTAATTGCTATTATTTTTCTAATAATTAGCTCTAGTTCTCATTCATATTCCCATATACCACCCATATTTTAAATGGATATATAGGCGCTGTATCTACTCTTGTATACACATATATATATATATATATATATATATATATATATATATATATATAATTTTTGAACAACAAACACAGTTATATATTAATATACTTTTTACTTCTGTTATTATCCTGTATCTAAGCTTCTGCTGACTGCCCCATTATTTCTGTTCTTTTGACAGACATGCAGTTTAGCCAATCAATGCTCACTCCTAGGTCATTTTACGTGCATGAGCTCAATGTTATCTATATGAAACATGTGAACTAATGCCTTATAGTAGTCAAAATTTATTCAGATTAGAGGCAGTCTTCAAGGTCGAAGAAATTAGCATATGAACCTCCTAGTTTTACCTTTCAAATAAGAATACCAAGAGAACAAAGCAAAAATGTGGATAAAAGTAAATTAGGAAGTTGGTTAAACTCGCATGCCCTATTTAAATCATGATTCATCTTTTGGGACTTGACTGTCCCTTTAACTATAGCTATGGTGTCCATCTTTAACATTTAAAAGGTACACATGATAAATACATATGTCATTGATGTTTTCATATTTATATTGTTTTGGAATAACAATAATGACACATGTATTGATCAAACATTTCACTTATTCAAGTTGAAATATGGTCAGCCTACCTATAGCTATAGCTATAGGTAGGCTGACCATATTTCAACTTGAATAAGTGAAATGTTTGATATCAGAGGATAATTCATTTTTAAAAATATTAATATAAAGATATTCATCATCTAAAACATGCACATTACACACAGTGATTGATTTGGTTACACTACTACAATAAGATATAATTGAAATTGGAATACATGTGCTGTCAACATTCAAATAAGAGTTTTTTTTAAAAAATAAGGTTATATGTCCTTTTGTTCATGTAAAAAGGACAAAAACACATTAGAAATGCAGATCCATTCCTTAACCATTGTGGTCAGCATCACTTAAAGGGACATGAAATACCAAATTAAAAAAATCAGGATTCACAGAGAGGATACTATTTACATAAAAATAACACTTTACAGAGATTATCTCATTGTATCAATCCTGGGATAATTTGTTAAAGGTGCAGAGTTTACAAATGAACACATGGATGTGAAATTAAAAATATACATATATATATATATATATATATATATATATATATACAAACATCAAGATATATATATATATATACATATATAAAATCATTACTATGCTAATCATAATCTTGCAAAGAAAACTATATCAAGAAAATGAATCTAATTAAATTGGATATGTAAATATTAAAGTCATTTACAATTGTATTACATATTGGTCCCTTTAAGGATTAACCACATAAACTAGAGATTTCAATCAATGATATGAATAAAGTGGACAAAGAATCATGGAATGACATGTATTTTATTAGTATGTCATAAAACATAAATAACGTTTAAAAAAAATGTTGAAAGATCATTAAAATTGGAGCCATTTGACAAGGAAAAAGAGTGCATCACAGTCCTTGGAGGGAGTTGGCAAAGGCCATCACAGCCCCATTGGAGCCATTTGACAAGGTAAAAGAGTGCATCACAGTCCTTGGAGGGAGTTGGCAAGGGCCAACAAAGGCCAGCACAGCCCCATTGGAGCCATTTGACAAGGTAAAAGAGTGCATCACAGTCCTTGGAGGGAGTTGGCAAGGGCCAGCACAGCCCCATTGGAGCCATTTGACAAGGTAAAAGAGTGCATCACAGTCCTTGGAGGGAGTTGGCAAGGGCCAGCACAGCCCCATTGGAGCCATTTGACAAGGTAAAAGAGTGCATCACAGTCCTTGGATGGAGTTGGCAAGGGCCAACAAAGGCCAGCACAGCCCCATTGGAGCCATTTGACAAGGTAAAAGAGTGTATCACAGTCCTTGGAGGGAGTTGGCAAGGGCCAGCACAGTCCCATTGGAACCATTTGACAAGGTAAAAGAGTGCATCACAGTCCTTGGAGGGAGTTGGCAAGGGCCAGCACAGCCCCATTGGAGCCATTTGACAAGGTAAGAGAGTGCATCACAGTCCTTGGAGGGAGTTGGCAAGGGCCAGCACAGCCCCATTGGAGCCATTTGACAAGGTAAAAGAGTGCAACAGGCACAACAATAAACAAAAAAGGCCAAATGGCATCAGGAACAAACAAATCAGTAACATGTGGATGGAAGAATCTTAAGGTGACCTTGGAGCATCTCCAGATACTCCACTTACTGGGCATCACCAGTAAGTGAAGGCATAGTCCTCTTCCTGCTCTGCTCCAGATTCAGGCATTGACTGTAAACGCCTTATATGGCGTAGAGTCGAACGCTGAACCTGGAGCAGGGTATGAATGGTGTCATTCATCCTTCCCAGGAACAGCGAGTTACTCAGCACGGCCTGCTCTATACGCGATAGAGTTTCGAGCATGAGCCATGCTGAGTCACAACCTAAAAGAAATAAATAGAATTATTAATGATAATTACACAACATATATAGATTATTAATGATAATTACACAACATAATATAAATCTAGCAAATATACATTGGAATTTGAAAGCGAAATCATTCTTACAATCAAATATTCAATATTGCTTATCTTCACATGAAATATGTTCTTCATACATAAACCATTAAAGGGACAGTTTACTCCAAAATGTTATCCCCTCTAATTTGTTGACACTGATCCACTTTTCCAGCTTGAGTCTATTAATATTTTGAACATTATTTCCATTGTCCATACATTGTAAATTTCAATAGTTTATTTATCCTGTGGTATCCACACCTATCCTTAAAGCTTTTTTGCCTTGAGGCCAACATGTGTAAACACAGCAAGCAGAAGAAATTACACTCCCAGTGGTTTACAGAAGAGATAATGTAAGAAAAAGTTATATTTCTATTTTTCAATACAAGTAGTAGTGATTGGTATATGGAGTGAGATGATATTAAAGGGACACTGACCACAAATATTTTAATTTGTGATTCAGATAGACCATTAAAAATATTTTAAATATTTAATTTACTCCTATTATCAAATCTAATACATTCTCTTGCAACAATGTCATTTTATATTTCTGACCATTTTTGGTGATCAACCTTGGTTGTCCCTGCTGATTGATGGATACATTAATCCAACAATAAAACAGAAAAAACCCCACAGTTCACAATATTTGAACAATTAGATGCTTTTCAACATAAAAATAAAGAGACAAAGAGAACTCTTAAAAATTGATAAGAGGAGTAAATTAGCAAGTTGATTAACATTGCATGCTCTATTTGAATAAAATTAAAAAATATTTTTGGTTCACTGTCACTTTAAATATGTTATAATGTTGATTTAGAATGATACTTTCAGCTGTGCCTGGGAAGGACGATCTGACACCTAGAACAATGAAGGTTGGGATAGGGGGGAGGGATGGGATATTGCTGGCGAGGGCTTGGATTGGGCTGGGGATTCTTGGGCATGGTGAGTTGGGGACTGGGCAGGTCGGGGAACTGTATGGGCCAAAATACGGGGAGAGCGGTGAACGGGGACAATTCTGGGAGGGACAGGCCTGGAGGAATGGGAAGGGCCGGGAGGGTCTTGTGTCTGGGCAGGGGCCTGGTAAGGGGCTTCTACAGGGGGAGGGGCCTGGACCTGAGCAGGGGCTTCTACAGGGGGAGGGGCTTCTACAGGGGGAGGGGCCTGGTCAGGGCCTTCTACAAGGGGATCGGACCTGGGCAGGGGGGGGAGAATGATGCCCAGAAGTGGAGTGTCCATCTGAAATATATAATAAAATATATATTAACATCTCATACATCATGAAATCAAAGCAAGGCATTTCAACATGATTAGGTTTTATATATACTTAGAAGTGGTTTACAATTTATTAACAATGATGATATAAAGATATGGTATGCATATAGGCACTCAAATGAATAGCAAGGAGTGTCTGTCCAATAAGAAGATGATTATTGTGGTTTGTCATGGAATATGCATGTGACATCATGATGTCATTCATTAAAAATCAGACATAAATGAAAACATAATACAAGCATATGTTCATGCTGCATGATATGGAAAGAGGTGCAGTAGTGGATTCTAAAAGAAAAGGAATAATACTTTTTCAAGTGCCAAAGCTGTAGACTTTGAATTTCTTCTTGAGAATGTTTACAAACAATAATACATGTTGGATACATGTTAGATAGCTTTCACATACCATCAGACTCCATGTTCACCTCTTCCTCCTCCGTCCCACATGTTACATCAATATCTGTAAAACATAACATGTTGTGTACACATTAATATCAGATATTATAACACATCAATGTTGCATTAAAGATATACTGAGCCAAAGTTATGATTTACATCATTTTGATAGAGCATACAAATAACATTAGATTTGTTATTCTCAATGAGTAAGAATTTAATTTTAGTGTTTGGATTTCATATAAATTCACAAAATAAGAGTACATAGAACATTTGAGAGTTCTCATGTGTTTATCACTTCATGATTGTTGACAAAATTTATAATAAAAACAAACATGTTATCCATCTTCTGAACAACAAAAGGTGTAGACTAAGAAGCTTTGAGATATTAATCTTTCAAAATTAAAATAAATTATAGATATAATCATAGTACTAAATTATATGTTTGATTCAAATGTAATGCTTCATCAGAATCATGATCATAATATAGATTGCAAATACACCTTCAATGACATATGAATGAGTCAATGTACTTACCAGAATGCTTGGAAAGCATTTAATCATCGGTGCTGGATCCCCCTGGGCTCTCCACAAGAACTATATCTATGAATGATATAGATATCTATTAGTGAACACAGTTTGGACATCACTAAGTCACATCATTATCGATTTTTACGAAAAATATACTTAGAAATGAGAACAATAGAGCACTAATCTGAAGAATAAATGCATGAGTGAATCCAGGTTATTCTGAATAAAAAGATGTCTTTAACATATGTTTAATTTCTGACTATATTAGACACACAAGTCATCTCTAAATATACCCATTTATCAATGTTTTTAAACGAATACACACAAACAACATTTTAAATAAAAACGGGTGATAAATCGAACCAAAGCCATGTGTCACATCGATCCATTTGTGCAATTGATCACAATGCAAAACAGAAGTTATTCATCAAAATATGTAATCATGGTGCTGTTAGGGTATGCTTATATCTATAAAGTAAGTCCGAGACTGAATATGTCATTTAGATATCAATATTGTTTCATCCAAACAATGTAATGAGGAATGAATCGATTGATTATTAAAGGGACACTGACATCAATTTGGTTAAAAGATTGATTTTAAAATAAAATGAATGTTTTATTTAATTTGACATTTACTCCTATTATTTTTTTTATTTTTTTATTTTAATCCAGCTAAGAAATTGTTTGGTTCATTAAATATTGCTCGTTGAAGGTATACAACAATCATCAAGAACAACCCAGGTTGGTCACCAAAAATGGACCTGCATCTAAAATTACATTATTGCTTTTAAAATTAAGATAACAAGAGAATGTTGAAAATATGATTATAGGAGTAAATAAAAAATTTGATTGATATCGCATGCTCTATGTGAATGACAACAGAAATAATATGTGGTCAGTGTCCCTTTAAGATTTAAATATCTTAATGTGTCAATTTTGCTGTTAAGGAATTTTCAACAACATATGTTGATGTAATGCATGGTATTGAGCATGCAATAACAATAAAAACCATAATTTAAGAATATCATCAAGATTCTTTAATTAGCCTCTCTGAAGCGCAAAATGTGTTATTGGATTAATTTGTCAATAAAATCCAGCCTGTGATTTTAAAATATTAGTGAAAATCACGTGTCTAAATCCGTCATTTGAAAATTTTGTTTTCATGTCCCTTAAATGATAACTACCCAAAAACGTATGTAATGTATATTTAAAAAATATTAACATATGCAAAAAATGTGTGATTGTTGTCAAAATATATCAACACAATGACAAGCAATACACAGGGGCAGAATATAAATTTGACATGAAACTAATCTAACAGTAAAATGAACATATCAAAAATAGAAGCGATATATTCAAATTCACATAATTTATGATTTGTACTACAATGTAATCAAAAAATGTATTTTTGAATTTTAATTTGAAATAAACACAAAAGATAATTAGAGTATCCATATAAATTTCGAAAAATGTAAATGTATTATGTTATGTAATGTTGTGTCCATGTTTCTAAGACAAATTGCTATTAAAATGAGACATACCATAGTCTTGAGAACCCTGGCCCGAGGGTCCAACACCAACATCCATATCTGTAAAATATTCAATGAGGATTGGATATCATTAATAATAATCAAGACATGTATCGAAAAAAGTTTAAAATACATTTACATTTACAAAATAAGAATCTATTTTTATTCACATGAGTTAATTGTTTCATCAATTAATGTCTCAATAAATCGATCCTGTATTCTTATTTTCAAAACTTTATGTTGTTGACTGTAGCTTTAATTAATTTCTTGAATTTTTGCATTATCATCAATTGATATCTATATTTCCTTGTTTATTCTTTTGATCTTGCTAGTATATTTTGTATAATGTAGAAGATTGTAAATAAGGATACTGTATTCTTCACATATATACTAATTAATGTATACATTTGACCAACATGTGTAAAGCTATGCCAGTTACAGCAAACACATGTTCACGTGTGTGCGCAATTCTATCTTTCGTGATCATTACGCAATTACTCGTAGCGGAATTGCGCATCCGTGATTTGACCAACATGTGTAAAGCGATGCCAGTTACAGCAAACACATGTTCACGTGTGTGCGCAATTCTATCTTTCGTGATCATTACGCAATGATTCTATGCGGAATTGCGCATCTGTGAATCAAAATTAATTTGGATATAGTAGTGTGATGAGTATCATTTCATAACAACTTATGATATATTTTCAATTGGGTGTATTACGAGATGGAAATCGTATATTTGTTAATATTGAACAATAACAAATAATATTTATAACTGGGTTATGATTCACAGATGCGCAATTACATTTTCACTCTGTGACGCATATTCTGGATAGCGCAAGAAACATCACTCCTATTTCATGTGTGATGATTCTAAATCAGATATCTGAACATCATATGTAGCATATGTTGTGAGATTTATATAGGTTGAATATATGACTATCTACACATTTCTTAAAAGTCTAATAAAATATTAATATATTATATAAAGTAGGATATTTACCTTGTTCAGCCTCCATTTCAACTCCTCCCAGGCACGGACGGAGAAGCAGCTGCACTGGCCCCCGGGTCCTGAGTTTTGGATCCAGCAGCTGTGAGGGAAGAAGAAGAGGCAGAGGATGGAGAGGATCAAAATCCTTTGGGGACCCGGAGATTGAGGAGGTTGCATAAAGTGACCTCATAAGGGAGTAGGTAGAGTTTCCGTTCTGGATTACATTTCTTTCCATCTCTTTTCCGGGCTTGTACCCACTCCCTTATGAGGCCCACTTTTTTTTGCAGACGCAACCTCATATCCGAACCTCTGCATGATATGATCCTGGCTCCTCTGGACGCCCTTCACCAATTGAACCTTATTGGTGATTGACTCCCAGAGGGCCTTCTTAACAATCGCATCTGTCGACCTCTTCTAGTTCCCAAACAGCTGCGGATAAAACCTCTGGACAGCGTGGACCAGTGCAGCTCTCTCCTGCTTGGCAAACCTGGGAGTTGTCATGCCTGCTAGTCCACAAAAAATATATACTGTATATATATATATATCAAATATACAAACTGCCAGCAGGCATTAGAGAACTGACAAAGATGGCAATGTGTAATGGACTTTTATATGGTGAAGTAAACATGAGATGCACCATGTGACATGTTATCTGTACATCTGATTGGATAAAAGTTTTAAATATTGTTATCATGTCTGTGACATGATAACATCCTGACTCAAGTTGTGTTTGTGTGATGAACTCTGATTGGCCATTCCTTAATGTTTCATATCTTAGTAACTTCCATACACATACCTCCTGGTGGTGCTGTTACTTAATTTTTCATGTAGACTTATTTGTAACTCATGGGCCTGTCATGCGGATATGTGTGACCCAGATTTAATATACGTGATCCGTTAAATATTAATGTTAAAATTCTCGTTAAAATCTAATACTGTCACATTATTAAATGTTGTAGACATTTCTCTGTTTAATATTATTCTGTTTCTTTAATACAAATACGTTGGATTAATACACATTTAAAATTGTATGTATTTATTGTTCATTAAATAAATTTCGTGACTTATTGTGAAGTATTGACATTGCTCTATTAAATGTATTTATAATGCACATTGATTTTGTGCTATTGCGTGACATTAGTCTAGAATGTTTAAAGATGCAAATCTCGTATTGCATTGCATTGATACGTTTCCCACGCAACATTTCAGAATGCGCAATTTCTGGTTATAATGTCCGTAACTTGGATAATCTGTTTATAAATGTTAAACTACACGTTTGTTTCTTATTAGTAAATAAACCTCAAGCTTGTATTTGTCTGAACTGCTCATATATGTTATTGTGCGATGGCGTCTTTATTTTTAAAGAGACATTACAACAAAATAATTTTAACAAATGATCTGTAGAGATAAAAATTGTTTAGACTTTAAAATGTAACTCAATTTATCTTTTGATTTCGATATCCTTAACAGAAGAAATTTCAATGGTTGAGCCAATCACATAAGGCATCTCTGTGCATCCACCAATCTTCATCTACTGAGCCTATCTCGATATGCTTTTCAAGCAAAGTATGTCAAGATAATGAGATAATAGAAGTAAAAGACACTCTTTAAATCTCTTAAGGATATTTTGTGTTCATGTCCCTTTAAGGAGACATTTCCCAATAATGCTTGAAAGATCATAAACCTATGCACCTTTCTTTCTCAAACTTAGTATAACATGTGAATAAAGCATTTTTAGATTACCTTCTGGATTGTTTTCCCCACTGTGAATGAAATATATTCTAATGGCTGTATTTCGCCGTCTTCAGCTTAAAGTGACATTAAGCTATATGTTCTTTACGTATTTCAATGGATAATAGAATATTAAAACAACTTCATATTTAGTTTTATTCTCTCATTAGCTTTTAAAAATATATATTCTTGGATGAAAAACATAGCTAGATAGGCTATTTTGATGCTGATTGTTGGTTGCACATAGATGCCTTATGTCATTGTCTAAGCCATGTGCATTAATATATATTTTTCAAAGTATATTTAAAGACTGAATATAATTAGATAATAGTACATTAAAAATATTTGAAAAATTAATTTGTATTGGTTAAAATTCAATACACAATATATTTTTGGAATGTCCCTTTAAGGATCAAACCATTAGGAATATGTTGATTTAACATTGTAGAAATAAACTAAAGGGGAATGAAAATACATATAGATATGTGATATCTAACCAAGAGGTAAGATGAATAATTTTGTGAAATTATATTACAAACTAGCTATAGTTAAATGACCCTTCAAATTACTCCACTAGAACAGAAAATTAATCAATATGGCATACAATAACTAGCTTGTGCGAAATATGAAATTAACTGACTTACCATTTTCATGAATTTTAAAGCTATATTTATGAAAATAATGTTTTTGTATACCTAAGGAAGATACAAGATCTTATAAAACAAAATTTGAACATTCAACTACACTGTCACTTTAATGTAAGTTAACCACTTTCCCTTCTTAAAAGTGAAAATAACAAAGTTGTTATGTCGAATTCTGACTACATATCCTCAAATATTTTAAAATTTTAACATCTATAAATTACACAATAAAAGCATCCCAAATTAATTTATAAAAGCAACTTGTCTTTAACATTCTCTGAAAAAGTGGATTTTCGATAATTAATTGAGTACATGGGGGTCGATCCGATATAGATCGTAGTTTGCGGCGCAAGCGAGGGAACCCGCGTCGCCCGCAGTTTCAGCTCGCAACTCGAGCTATCCCATATATGTCGCCGTCAGATGCTAACGTGCCGTAAGTCTGACAAACCAGCGATGTCCAGAAATCTGCGCAAGTACAAATTTCTGGCGTCGCCAGTGACTTGCGGCACGTTAGAAACTGCCGGCGCCTACAAAACCTGACTAAAGTCTAAATCACCCGCACTGTCTAACACGCCTCCCTAACATAGCCCGACACGTCTAACCCTCTATCCGCTATCCACCCTCACTAGCCTAACAATAAAATATGTATTAACCCCTAAACCACCACTCCCGGAGCCCGCCACTACCTAATAAAGTTATTAACCCCTAAACCACCGCCAGCTATATTAAATCTATAACCCCCTAAAGTGAGCCCCTAACACCGCCGCCATCTACCTTACCTACCCCCTAAAGTGAGCCCCTACCCCGCCGCTATCTATTTTAAAATTATTAACCCCTAATCTAATCCCCCTACCCCGCTGCCATCTATATTAAATTATTTAACCCCTAAAATACTAAACTATCCCTACCACTAAACCTAAGTCTAACCCTACAAATAGCCCTGAAAAGGGCTTTTTGTGTGGCATTGCCCCAAAGTAACAGCTCTTTTGCCAGCCCTTAAAAGGGCTTTTGGCGGGGCTTTGTCACAAAGTAAACTGCTCTTTTGCCTACAATCTACATCCCCCTACACCGCGGCTACCTATAATAAATGTATTAACCCCTAATCTAATCCCCCTACACCGCCGCCAGCTATATTAACTATATTAACCCTAATTATATTAGGGTTGATATAGTTAATATAGTTATTATATTATATATATTAACTATATTAACCCTAATTATATTAGGGTTAATATAGTTAATATCGTTATATTATATATATATTAATATATAATATATATAATATATTATTATGCTGCAATATTGTTTGTAAACGATAAAGTAACAGCTGACATCTGTAGTATTGTATATATAAGTGATTGGCAAGATGTCAATATTGTACGCGTCCCTTTAAAATCGCAATAATAATTCCGAACTTCCGGCTGTCATCTGTAGTATTGTATATATAAGTGATTGGCGAGATGTCAATATTGTACGCGTCCCTTTAAAATCGCAATAATACTGAAGTTCTTCTGGCTGCCATCTGTAGTATTGTATATATAAGTGATTAGCGAGATGTCAATATTGTAAGCGTCCCTTTAAAATCGCAATAATACTGAAGTTCTTCCGGCTGCCATCTGTAGTATTGTATATATAAGTGATTGGTGAGATGTCAATATTGTACGAGTCCCTTTAAAATCGCAATAATAATTCCAAACTTCCGGCTGTCATCTGTAGTATTGTATATATAAGTGATTGGCGAGATGTCAATATTGTACGCGTCCCATTAAAATCGCCATAATAATTCAGAACTTCCGGCTGTCATCTGTAGTATTGTATATATAAGTGATTGCCGAGATGTCAATATTGTACGCGTCCCATTAAAATCGCACTAATAATTCCGAACTTCCGGCTGTCATCTGTAGTATTGTATATATATAAGTGATTGCCGAGATGTCAATATTGTATGCGTCCCATTAAAATCGCACTAATACTGAAGATCTTCTGGCTGACATCTATAATATTGTATATATAAGTGATTTGCGAGCTGACAATATTTATTATGCGTCCCATTAAAATCGACATTATAATGATGTTCCAAACTGTTGTTTACGTATATGTTGTATTGTAGTATTGAGTGCTAAAGTTCTGAAAGGGGCGGTACAGTCGTAAAGCTGTAATGTGTATGGTTGAATCTTCTAATGACGTCATCATATTATCAACCTGCCTGTGTAGTTCTGAAATCCTCATTGTGTTGTTGTATTTGACTACATTGTTATTTTGTGCTGATTAAAATATAAATGTGTGCTTTGTTGTTGCGTGATGTGTGTTAAGTACATATCCTATACTTTAAAAGGCCAAGTGTGTTTGTCCGAAGCTGTTATGCGCAGTAGAGACAGCACGAGGACAAACACACCTGGCCTTATAGTCCCTAAGTCTCCCCAGTGCGAGCAGAAGTGGGCATGACCGAGCGTGGCCGGGGCGTGGTCGAGCATGAAGGGCCGTGAAGGGGGCGTGGCCGAGCGTGAAGGGGGCAGGGTCAGGCAGGCTGTGAAAGGCTGTGCAGTCTGAGAGCTCAAAACAGCTCAAAAGAGGGGAGAGAGGGGGTAGGGAAAAGATAAGAAAGGTGAGAGAGAGATCAAGAGGGGAGAGAGAGATCAAGAAGGGAGAGAGAGATCAAGAGGGGAGAGAGAGATCAAGAGGGGAGAGAGAGATCAAGAGGGGAGATAAAGAGAGCACAAGAGAGGGAGCAAAAGAGATTGAGAGAGAGAGCAAAAGAAAGGGGAGAGAGAGCTCAAAAGAGAGGGGGGGAGAGAGAGAGAGGGAAAGAGAGAGAGGGGCGAGGGAAGGAGAGAGAGAGGGGGGATTGAGAGAGAGAGGGGGGAGTGAGAGAGAGGGAGAGGGGGGAGAGGGAGAGAGGGGGGGAGTGAGAGAGAGGGGTGAGAGGGAGAGGGGAGAGAGAGAGAGAGAGGTGAGAGAGAGGGGAGAGAGAGAGAGAGAGAGAGAGAGAGGGGAGAGAGAGAGGGGAGAGAGAGAGAGAGAGAGGGGAGAGAGAGGGGAGAGAGAGAGATAGAGGGGAGAGAGAAAGAGAGAGCTAGAGGGGAGAGAAAGGGGGGGAGAGAGAGAGACAGGGGAGAGAGACAGGGGAGAGAGAGCGCAAAAGAGAGGGGTGAGAGAGAGCACAAAAGAGAGGGGGAGAGAGAGCGCAAAAGAGAGGGGGAGAGAGCTCGCAAAAGAGGGGGGGAGAGAGAGAGCGCAAAAGAGGGGGGAGAGAGAGAGCACAAAAGAGGGGGGATAGAGAGAGCGCAAAAGAGGGGGGAGAGAGAGAGCACAAAAGAGGGGGGAGAGAGAGCGCAAAAGAGGGGGGAGAGAGAGCGCAAAAGAGGGGGGGAAAGAGCGCAAAAGAGGGGGGGAGAGAGAGCACAAAAGAGGGGGGGAGAGAGAGAGCGCAAAAGAGAGGGGGAGAGAGAGAGCTCAAAAGAGAGGGGGGAGAGAGAGCTCAAAAGAGAGGGGGAGAGAGCTCAAAAGAGAGGTGGAGAGAGAGCTCAAAAGAGAGGTGGAGAGAGAGCTCAAAAGAGAAGGGGAAAGAAAGCGCAAAAGAGAGGGGGAGAGAGAGCGAGCAAAAGAGAGGGGGAGAGAGAGCGAGCAAAAGAGGGGGGAGAGAGAGCGCAAAAGAGAGGGGGGAGAGAGCACAAAAGAGAGGAGCTCAAAAGAGAGGGGGAGAGAGAGCGCAAAAGAGAGGGGGAGAGAAAGCGCAAGGGGTGGGACCGCTGTACCCTGCAAAAAATGGCCCGTGTGAACGGGCTTTAGGACTAGTACGTATATATTGTGATAGTGTCCCACATATGCTGACTTCTATATAGCGGTCTAGCATTGTTGTTCCTTCCCAAAAAGTGACAGCTGTAATCTGTTGTAATGATGTTCTTATTGTACGTAATTCCTAATGGTTTATTCTGAGTGAATCGTGATGTTAAAAGTACGGTAAAATCCCTATTTTCTGTTTCCTGATTCATAGAGAGAATGTAATGTGTTTTCCCCCCATCATTTGAATGCACATGTATGAGTGAATGGTGTAAAAGTAAAGTATGTGCATCCATGAATGTGTTAAGCCTATGTAGATATGCTGTTGCTGCAAGCATATGAGTTGAATAAATGAAATGCTATAATAAAGGTAAATAAGAGGTGTTTCCAATTGTCTACTGTTTGTGAATCCTGAAATGTTCCAATTATTTTTGTGTCCGTTTAAATGTTGTTGAAAATGTTTGTTACTAGTGATGGTGATTTGTAGTTGGTGTAATGTAAAAGTATCAGACAATTTAATGTTGTTGTGAATTTCCCATAAGTAAAATCCATAACTCCATAGGGAAATAGCCATTTCTTGATCTATTTGTCATAGCTGGGGCTAACGCAAAAAAACACGAGTTATTTTCCGAATTCTAGCGCTGGTATTTAGAGTTTTTTGTCTACGCTTTTTGCGTGCGTTAGGGAAATCTGTCTCGTGCACGAGCATGTCTTCCCCATAGAAGTCAATGGAGGCTAAAAATGTGTGTGTAAATAAAATCCAAGACTGGTTTTGAGTGTAAAGTGCGTGACGTCATGGTCTTGTGTGAAAAAGTAGCTAAATCGTATTTATTTCGTAATCAAATTCTTGTTTGTGTATGTAATGTGGTGTATATTGTTTGTATGCATCGATGAGATGTAGCTATATGAGTGTCTTTTCCCGTCTGTCAATGTAAGTCAATGGCAAAATGGATTTGTGTTGTTTTTTTTTCTAACACCCGAGATCTCGCAACTTTGATCCTTTCTATTTTGACGAGAAAATATTAAAAATGAAAAATAAATATAGTGTAGTGTTTGTATGAGTGTAAGTGTATTTGTTTTGTGATTCGTGGATGTTTATTTTGTTATTAGATGTTAACTCCTGGGTCTGGGTTGTCGGAAATGATTTCAGCGTTAGGAGATTTTTGAGTGTCGGTAAGTAAACTCTAAATACCAGCGGACGGTAAAAAAGCAGTGTTAGAAGCCCTATACGCTGGTTTTGACGGCTAACGCAAAACTCTAAATCTAGGCGAGTGTTTTTTTGGCCGTGATTTTAATTGATTATTTTCTTTATGAATATTTGTTTTACAGATATCTCCATATCTGTGCAGTTATAAAAAATTATTATTGTATATAACTAACTGCAATTGTTACCAGAAGTTAAACTAGGAAAATCATATTTATTTTTCATTGATTTCATACTTTTACTGATTTTAATAAAATTAGCCTTTGCCTGTCTGGTAAATATGATCTGTTAACCTAAATACTGTATGAAGATAAACATATTCACACAAAAATCCGTAAAAACAATAGCATTGACTCTTACAAAAGTAATTTAAACTTTTATTAGGCTTCAAATGTTCCAGGTATTAAAACATTTTAAATATGACATTGTAATAAACCAGAGAATAACTTATAGTATAGGCCTAGGGTACAAGTATAATGCAGATGCACAATAATGTTGACAGGACAACAAAAATATAAGCTGATGTCCATCTGTGTCTGTTCTATGATCTTGAATTTGGCACCGGCCTGTAAAAATAAAAACAAATATTACATAAACATGGGCATTCTGTGCTAATTGCTTATTCTACAGCAGAACTTTAATTTGTAGAACTAAAAAAGTAAATCTGACAAAAAAAAATTGTATTTTTAACTGCCATAAATTCTCATGTCAATGGAATTTTCATCTAGATATTAACATATTTGGCCACGGTCCTAATCAAACAGATTTTGTGTCACTACCTGCCAATGGGATGCTTAGAACCTCTACTTTAACCCCTTAAAGACCAGCAACGTACCCTGTACATCCCTCATCTTTGAATGGGGAAGTGCTATTAAATGTGCGGACTCGCCACCAGTGTTGAGGCCACGCTATTTACGATGACAAGAAGGGAGGGTATAATAGCGCAGTG
Source organism: Bombina bombina (assembly GCF_027579735.1). Lineage (NCBI taxonomy): Eukaryota > Metazoa > Chordata > Amphibia > Anura > Bombinatoridae > Bombina > Bombina bombina. Next base: position 860,966,309 of record NC_069500.1, read on the forward strand.
CCGCCACTTGTGGCAGGACACATGTTATTTTAAAAAAAAAATAACCCTTAATGAGCGGCAACATACATGGTACATCTCAGACTTTTTTTCCTTAAGATATTTATATTTTACTTCTCTAGAAATCAATTTGGACTATTTGATACCCTATGTTGTAATTTAAATTTTTGATTTTGTTCCTAAACTTTTGGAGATAAGAGGGAAAGTCACAGTGTGCAGTTTATTTCCTTTTCAATTGTGTTTTTTTTTCTTTTACAAAATGTAAAGTAATGTGCTATCTAGATTTGCCATATTTTAAATCTTCATATCCCCACTTCCCTTCCCAAAGGAAAATGATATAGCAGAGTAGCATTTATTAAGACAGTATTCAATTTACTTCTGTGATACTCCCATGCTATGTGAGGTGCAGGTGCTTGCTTATTTAAAGGGACATTAAACACTAAGAGCAAGATTACAAGTGGAGTGCTAAATATCGCTTGCGCGCAAGCAATATTAATGCTCCACTGAGTCATACCAGCACCCACTAATATTAGCTGTTATTACAATCAAAGGCCAGCACTGCCCCATTGGAGCCATTTGACAAGGTAAAAGAGTGCATCACAGTCCTTGGAGAGAGTGGGCAAGGGCCAGCACAGCCCCATTGGAGCCATTGGACAAGATAAAAGAGTGCATCACAGTCCTTGGAGAGAGTGGGCAAGGGCCAGCACAGCCCCATTGGAGCCATTTGACAAGGTAAAAGAGTGCATCACAGTCCTTGGAGAGAGTGGGCAAGGGCCAGCACAGCCCCATTGGAGCCATTTTACAAGGTAAAAGAGTGCATCACAGTCCTTGGAGAAAGTTGACAAGGGCCAACAAAGGCCAGCACAGCCCCATTGGAGCCATTTGACAAGGTAAAAGAGTGCATCACAGTCCATGGAGAGAGTGGGCAAGGGCCAGCACAGCCGCATTGGAGCCATTTGACAAGGTAAAAGAGTGCATCACAGTCCTTGGAGAGAGTGGGCAAGGGCCAGCACAGCCCCATTGGAGCCATCTGATAAGGTAAAAGAGTGCATCACAGTCCTTGGAGGAAGTTGACAAGGGCCAACAAAGGCCCCATTGGAGCCATTTGACAAGGTAAAAGAGTGCATCACAGTCCTTGGAGAGAATGGGCAAGGGCCAGGACAGCCCCATTGGAGCCATTTGACAAGGTAAAAGAGTGCATCACAGTCCTTGGAGAGAGTGGGCAAGGGCCAGCACAGCCCCATTGGAGCCATTTGATAAGGTAAAAGAGTGCATCACAGTCCTTGGAGGGAGTTGACAAGGGCCAACAAAGGCCAGCACAGCCCCATTGGAGCCATTTGACAAGGTAAAAGAGTGCATCAAAGTCCTTGGAGAGAGTGGGCAAGGGCCAGCACAGCCCCATTGGAGCCATTTGACAAGGTAAAAGAGTGCATCACAGTCCTTGGAGAGAGTGAGCAAGGGCCAGCACAGCCCCATTGGAGCCATTTGACAAGGTAAAAGAGTGCATCACAGTCCTTGGAGAGAGTGGGCAAGGGCCAGCACAGCCCCATTGGAGCCATTTGACAAGGTAAAAGAGTGCATCACAGTCCTTGGAGAGAGTGGGCAAGGGCCAGCACAGCCCCATTGGAGCTATTTGACAAGGTAAAAGAGTGCATCGAAGTCCTTGGAGAGAGTGGGCAAGGGCCAGCACAGCCCCATTGGAGCCATTTGACAAGGTAAAATAGTGCATCACAGTCCTTGGAGAGAGTGGGCAAGGGTCAGCACAGCCCCATTGGAGCCATTTGACAAGGTAAAAGAGTGCAACAGGCACAACAATAAACAAAAAAGGCCAAATGGCAACAATAAAAATTAAAAATGTAACATGTGGACGGAAGAATCTTAAGGCGACCTTGGAACATCTCCAGATACTCCACTTACTGGGCATCACCTTCATTGTCCGCTTCATGCTCTGCTCCAGATTCAGGCATTGACTGTAAATGCCTAATATGGCGTAGAGTCGAATACTGAACCTGGAGCAGAGTATGAATGGTGTCATTCATCCTTCCCAGGAACATCGAGTTCCTCAGCATGGCCTGCTCTATACGGGAAAGAGTTTCTAGCATGAGCCATGCTGAGTCACAACCTACAACAAAATAATAGAATAACATTAATGTTAATTACACAACATAATATAAATTTAGAAAATATACATTTGAACTTTAAATCCAAATCATTCTTACAATCAAATATTCTATATTTCTTCTCTTCACATGAAATATGTTCTTAATACATAAACCATTAAAGGTACAGTTTACTCCAAAATTTTATCCCCTGTAATTTGTTGACCCTAATGCACTTTTCAGCTTGACTCTATGAATATTTTGAACATTATTTCCATTGTCCATACATTGTAATTTTCAATAGTTTATTTATCCTGTGTTATCCACACCTATCCTTAAAGCTTTTTGCCTTGAGGCCAACATATGTAAACACAGCAAGCAGAAGAAATTACACTCCCAGTGGTTTACAGAAGAGAGAATGTAAGAATAATTTATATGTCTATTTTTCAATACAAGTAGTAGTGATTGGTATATGGAGTGAGATGAAATTAAAGGGACGCTGACCACAAATATTTAAATTTGTGAATCACATAGACCATTAAAAATATTTTAAAAATTTAATTCACTCCTATTATCAAATCTAATAGATTTTCCTTGTATTTTTAGTTTAAATGCAACAATGTCATTTAATATTTCGTAGCATATTTTGTGATCAACCTTGGTTGTCCCTGCTGATTGGTGGATAAATTAATCCAACAATAAAACAGAAACCACCACCCACTTCACAATATTTGAACAATTATATGCCTTTAAACATAAAAATAAAGAGACAAAGAGAGTTCTTAAAAATTGATAAGAGGAGTAAATTATCAAGTTGATTAACATTGCATGCTCTCTTTTTTTTTTTTTTTTTTGGTTCACTGTCACTTTAAATATGTTCTAATGTTGATTTAGTTTGATACTTACAGCTGTGCCTGGGAAGGACGATCTGACACCTCGAACAATGAAGGTTGGGATAAGGGGGAGGGATGGGATATTGGTGGCGAGGGCTTGGATGGGGCTGGCAAGGGCTGGGGTGCCGCTCTGTGGGAGCCCGTACAGCTCTGGATTCTTGGGAATGGTGAGTTGGGGATTGGGCAGGTTGGGGAACTGTACGGGGAGAGCGGCGTGGAGGAATGGGAAGGGCCGGGAAGGTCTTCTACAGGGGGAGGGGCTTCTACAGGGGGAGGGATTTCAATAGGGGGAGGGGTTTCTACAGGGGGAGGGGCTGGGCAGGGGTGGGAGAATGATGCCCAGAAGTGGAGTGTCCATCTGAAATATATAAAAAAATATATCATACATCATGATCTCAAAGAAAGGCATTTCAATATGATTATGTTTTATATATACTTAGAAGTGGTTTACAATTTATTAACAATGATGATATAAGGATATGGTATGCATATAAGCACTCAAATGAATAGCAAGGAGTGTCTGTCCAATAAGAAGATGATTATTGTGGTTTGTCATTGAATATGCGAGTGACATCATGATGTCATTCATTAAAAATAAGACATAAAATAAAACATAATACAATCATATGTTCATGCTGCATGATATGGAAAGGGGGGCAGTAGTGGATCTAAAAGAAAAGGAATAATCCTTTTTAAATTGTCAAAGCTGTCGACTTTGAATTTCATCATGAGAATGTTTACAAACAATAAGACATGTTGGATACATGTTAGATATCTTTCACATACCATCAGACTCCATGGCCGCCTCTTCATCCTCCATCCCACATGTTACATCACATGTTGTGTACACGTTAATATCAGATATTATAACATATGTTACTGTTGATACAAGACACACATCAATGTTGCATGAAAGATATACTGATCCAAAGTTATGATTTACATCATTTTGATGGAGCATACAAATGACATTACATATGTTATTCGCAATGAGTGAGAATTTAATGTTAGTGTTTGGATTTCATATAAATTCACAAAATAAGAGTACTTGCAACATTTGAGAGTTCTCATGTGTGTATCAATTCATGATTGTTTACACAATTTAAAAGAACACCAAACATATGTTATCCATCTTCTGAACAACAAAGGTGTAGACTAAGAAGCTTTGAGATATTAATCTTTCAATATTTAAAAACATTCGAGATATAATCATAGTACTAAATTATATGTTGGAGTCAAATGCAATGCTTCATCAGAATCATGATCATAATATATATTCCAAATACACCTTCAATGACATATGAATGAGTCAATGGACTTACCAGAATGTTTGGAAACTTTCCAAGTCAGTGCTGGATCCCCCCGGGCTCCCAACAATAATCTATGAATGATATAGATATCTATTAGTGATCACAGTTTGGACATCACTAAGTCACATCATTATCGTTTATTTTAAAAATTATACTTAGAACTGAGAACAATAGAGCAATAATCTGATGAATAAATGCATGAGTGAATCCAGGTTATTCTGAATAAAAATTTGTCTTGAACATATGTTGAATTTCTGACTATATTAGACACACAAATCATCGCATATGATTATATTGCATATCTAAATATACCCATTAATCAATGTTTTTAAACGAATACACACAAACAACACTTTAATTTAAAATGGGTGATAAATCAAACCAAAGCCATGTGTCATATCGATCCATTTGTGCAACTGATCACAATGCAAAACAGAAGTTATTCATCAAAATATGTAATCATGGTGCTGTTAGGGTATGCTTATATCTATAAAGTAAGTCCAAGACTGAATATGTCATTTAGATATCAAAATTGTTTCATCCAAACAATGTAATGAGGAATGAATCAATTGATTATTAAAGGGACACTGACATCAATTTGGTTAAAACATATTTTTAAATATTTTAATTTGAAATAAACACAAAAGATAATTACAGTATCCATATAAATTTCGAAATATGTGAATGTATTATGTTATGTAATGTTGTGTACATGTTTCAAAGACAAATTGCTATTAAAATGAGACATACCATAGTCTTGAGAACCCTGGCCCGAGGGTCCAGCACCAACATCCATATCTGTAAAATATTCAATGAGGATTGGATATCATTAATAATAATCAGGACATGTATATACAAAATATAAAAATACATTTACATTTAATAAATATGAATATTTTTGTATTCACATGAGTTAATTGTTTCATCAATTAATGTATCATTAAATAGATCCTGTATTCTTATTTTCCCAACTTTATGTTATTGACTGTAGCTTTAATTAATTTCTTTAATTTTTACATTCTCATCAATTGATATCTATATTTCCTAGTTTATTCATTTGATCTTGCTAGTATATTTTGTATAATGTAGAAGATTATAAATAAGGATACTGTATTCTTCCCATATATACTAATTAATGTATACATTTGACCAACATGTGTAAAGCAATGACAGTAACAGCAAACCCATGTTCACGTGTGTGCGCAATTCTATCTTTCGTGATCATTACGCAATGATTCTATGTGGAATTGGGCATCCATGAATCAGAATTAATTTGGATATATTAGTGTGATGAGTATCATTTCCAAAAAAATTATGATATATTTTCAATTGGGTGTATTACGAGATTGAAATCTGATATTTGTTAATATTGAACAATAACAAATAATATTTATAACTGGCTTATGATTAGAGAGTCAATGTATGAAATTGCGGATGCTCGGGATATCACGGATGCGCAATTCCATTTTCACTCTGTGACGCATATTCTGGATAACGCAAGAAACATCATTCCTATTTCATGTGTGACAAATCTAAAATCAGATATCTAAGATATGTCTAGTGTATGTTGTGAGATCTATATAGGTTAAATATATGACTATCTACACATTTATTAAAATTATTTGAAAATATTAATATATTATATAAATTAGGATATTTACCTTGTTCAGCCTCTTTTTCTACTCCTCCCAGGCCAACGGACGGGGAAGCAGCTGCACTGGACCCCGGGTCCTGAGTTTTGGATCCAGCAGCTGTGAGGGAAGAAGAAGAGGCCGAGGATGGAGAGGATCTAAATCTTTTGGGGATCCGGAGATTGAGGAGCTCGCATAAAGTCACCTCATAAGGGAGTAGGTAGAGTTTCCATGCGGGTTTAATTTTGCAGCCATCCCTGCGACGGGCTTTTACCCACTCCTTTATGAGGTCCACTTTCTTGTGCAGACGCAACCTCATATCTCCGAACCTCCGCATTATCTGATCCTGGCTCCTCTGGTCGCCCAACACCAATTGAACCTTATTGGTGATGGACTCCCAGAGGGCCTTCTTAACAGTCGCATCTGTCAACCTCTTCTGGTTCCCAAACAGCTGCGGATAAAACATCTGGATGACGTGGACCAGTGCAGCGCTCTCCTGCTTGTCAAACCTGGGAGGTGTCATGCCTGCTAGCCCCAAACAAAATATAATATATATATATATATATATATATATATATATATATATATAATATATAAACAGCCTGCAGGCATTAGAGAACTGACAAAGATGGCAACGTGTAATGGACTTTTATATGGTGAAGTAAACATGAGATGCACCATGGGACATGGTATCTGTACATCTGATTGGATAAAAGTTTGAAATATTGTTATCATGTCTGTGAGACCATCCTGACTCAAGTTGTGTTTGTGTGATGAACTCTGATTGGCCGTTCCTTAATGTTTCATATCTTAGTAACTTCCATACACATACCTCCTGGTGGTGCTGTTACTACATTTTTCATGTAGACTTATTTGTAACTCATGGGCCTGTCATGCGGATATGTGTGACGCAGATTTAATATAAGTGATCCGTTAAATATTAATGTTTAAATTCTCGTTAACATCTAATACTGTCACATTATTAAATGTTGTATACATTTCTCGGTTTAATATCGGTCTGTTTCTTTAATACAAATACATTGGATTAATACACATTTAACATTGTATGTACAGGGAGTGCAGAATTATTAGGCAAGTTGTATTTTTGAGGATTAATTTTATTATTGAACAACAACCATGTTCTCAATGAACCCAAAAAACTCATTAATATCAAAGCTGAATAGTTTTGGAAGTAGTTTTTAGTTTGTTTTTAGTTATAGCTATTTTAGGGGGATATCTGTGTGTGCAGGTGACTATTACTGTGCATAATTATTAGGCAACTTAACAAAAAACAAATATATACCCATTTCAATGATTTATTTTTACCAGTGAAACCAATATAACATCTCAACATTCATAAATATACATTTCTGACATTCAAAAACAAATCAGTGACCAATATAGCCACCTTTCTTTGCAAGGACACTCAAAAGCCTGCCATCCATGGATTCTGTCAGTGTTTTGATCTGTTCACCATCAACATTACGTGCAGCAGCAACCACAGCCTTCCAGACACTGTTCAGAGAGGTGTACTGTTTTCCCTCCTTGTAAATCTCACATTTGATGATGGACCACATTTTCTCAATGGGGTTCAGATCAGGTGAACAAGGAGGCCATGTCATTAGATTTTCTTCTTTTATACCCTTTCTTGCCAGCCACGCTGTGGAGTACTTGGACGCGTGTGATGGAGCATTGTCCTGCATGAAAATCATGTTTTTCTTGAAGGATGCAGACTTCTTCCTGTACCACTGCTTGAAGAAGGTGTCTTCCAGAAACTGGCAGTAGGACTGGGAGTTGAGCTTGACTCCATCCTCAACCCGAAAAGGCCCCACAAGCTCATCTTTGATGATACCAGCCCAAACCAGCACTCCACCTCCACCTTGCTGGCGTCTGAGTCGGACTGGAGCTCTCTGCACTTTACCAATCCAGCCACGGGCCCATCCATCTGGCCCATCTTGAGGAGACTCACTCTCATTTCATCAGTCCATAAAACCTTAGAAAAATCAGTCTTGAGATATTTCTTGGCCCAGTCTTGACGTTTCAGCTTGTGTGTCTTGTTCAGTGGTGGTCGTCTTTCAGCCTTTCTTACCTTGGCCATGTCTCTGAGTATTGCACACCTTGTGCTTTTGAGAACTCCAGTGATGTTGCAGCTCTGAAATATGGCCAAACTGGTGGAAAGTGGCATCTTGGCAGCTGCACGCTTGACTTTTCTCAGTTCATGGGCAGTTATTTTGCGCCTTGGTTTTTCCACACGCTTCTTGCGACCCTGTTGACTATTTTGAATGAAACGCTTGATTGTTCGATGATCACGCTTCAGAAGCTTTGCAATTTTAAGAGTGCTGCATCCCTCTGCAAGATATCTCCCTATTTTTGACTTTTCTGAGCCTGTCAAGTCCTTCTTTTGACCCATTTTGCCAAAGGAAAGGAAGTTGCCTAATAATTATGCACACCTGATATAGGGTGTTGATGTCATTAGACCACACCCCTTCTCATTACAGAGATGCACATCACCTAATATGCTTAATTGGTAGTAGGCTTTCGAGCCTATACAGCTTGGAGTAAGACAACATGCATAAAGAGGATGATGTGGTCAAAATACTCATTTGCCTAATAATTCTGCACTCCCTGTATTTATTGTTCATAAAATCAATTTTGTGACTTATTGTGAAGTATTGACATTGCTCTATTACATGTATTTATAATGCACATTGATTGTGTGCTATTGCGTGACATTAGACTAGAATGTTTAAAGATGCAAATCGCGTGTTGCAAGATACGTTTCCCACGCAACATTTCAGAATGTGCAATTTCTGCTTCTAATGCCCGTAACTTGGATAATCTTTTTATAAATGTTAAACTACACGTTTGTTTGTTATTAGTAAATAAACCTTGAGCTTGTATTTGTCTGAACTGCTCATATATGTTATTGTGCAATGGCGTCTTTATTTTTAAAGAGACATTACAACCAAACAATTGTATCAAATGATCTGTAGAGATCAAAAATGTTTTGACTTTAAAATGTAACTCAATTTATCTTTGTATTTAGATATCCTTAACAGAAGAAATATCAATGCACATGGTTGAGCCAATCACATAAGACATCTCTTCATCTACTTCATCTACCAATCTTCATCTACTGAGCCTATCTCGATATGCTTTTCAAGCAAAGTATGTCAAGATAAGAGAAGTAAAAGACACGCTTTAAATCTCTTAAAGGGAGACTGTACACAAAATGTTTCTTTGATGATTCAGATTGAGCATTAAATTTCAAGCAACTTTCTAATTTACTCCTATTATAAATTTTTCATCATTCTCTTGGTATCTTTATTTGAAATGCAAGAATGTAATTTTAGATGGCAGCCCATTTTTGGTGACCAACCTGGGTTGTCCTTGCTGATTGTTGGATAAATTAATCCAACAATAAAAAGTGCTGTCCAGAGTACTGAAAGAAAAACAATTAGATGCCTTCTTTTTCAAATAATGATAGCAAGAGAACGAAGAAAATTTGATAATAGGAGTCAATTAGAAAGTTGCATGCTCTTTCTGAATTATAAAAGAAAATATTTACGATCAGTCTCCCTTTAAGGATATTTTGATTTCATGTCCCTTTAAGGAGACATTTCCCAATAATGCTTGAAAGATCATAAACCTATGCACCTTCCTTTCTAAAACGTAGTAACTTAGTATAACATGTGACTAAAGCATATTTAGATTATTTTTTGGATTGTTTTCCCCACTGTGAATGAAATATATATTCTAATGGCTGGATCTCGCCATCTTCAGCTTAAAGGGACATTAAGCTATATGTTCTTTACGTATTTCAATGGCTAATAGAATATTAAATTAACTTCATATTTAGTTTTATTCTCTCATTAGCTTTTAAATAGATATATTCTTGGATTAAAAACATAGCTACATAGGCTATTTTGATGCTGATTGTTGGTTGCACAACAATTAGACAATGCCTTATGTCATTGTCTAAAACATGTGCATTGATATATCTTTTTCAAAGTATATTTAAAGACTGAATGTAATTAAATAGTCCATTCAAAATATTTAAATAATGTATTTGTATTTTTTAAAATTCAATACACAATATATTTTTGGAATGTCCCTTTAAGGACCAAACCATTAGGAATATGGTGATTTAACATTGTAGAAATAAACTAAAGGGGAATGAAAATATGTGATATATCTAAGAGCTAAGATAAATGATTATGTGAAATTATATCACTAAATAGATATAGTTAAATGACCCTTCAAATGGAGACTAGAACAGAAAATCAATCAATATGGCATCCAATAACTAGCTTGTGCGAAATATGAAGTTAAATGACTTACCATTTTCATGATTTATAAAGCTAGATTTATGTAAATAATGTTTTTGTATACCTAAGGAAGATACAAGATCTTATAAACCTATTTAAAATTCAAACACACTGTCACTTTAATGTAAGTGAACCACTTTCCCTTCTTAAAAGTGAAAATAACAAAGTTGTTATGTTGAATTCTGACTACATATCCGAAAATATGTTTAAATTGTAACATCTATAAATTACACAATAAAAGCATCGATGGATTTCAATCCAAAATTAATGTATAAAAGCTACTTGACTTTAACATTCCATGAATAAGTGGATTTTCAATAATTCAATACATGATGCCTAATTTGATATTATGCATGTGCTTGTCAAATAGACAACTACCAGTCATGGGAGTCCAAAAATTTTTTAATTGACAGATTATATGGATATTTATTATAATCTGTTAAAAAGATGGTCTTTTATAAAAATAATAAAAGGTTTATTATTCGAAAGTTTTTTAGTTTTTGTTTTTTTCAAAAATCAATCAATAGAAGTGTAATTCATCACAGATGAAAATCTGAAAAAAAATGAAAAAAAAATACATTAGTTATTTAATACACACATGTCGTAAAATATTAATTAAATAAAATTTTAAAATCATCTTGTGTCTATGCTCTAACTTTTTAAGAAATTTTTAAAATATATTTTGGAATATTAAAAAAAAAAAAATTCTATACCTATCCATCAGTTAAAATACCATTATATTGTGTAATCAATATTACATTTAAATATCAGCATTTCCAATTATACCAAATAATGCATATAACATTTAAAATATTAAAAATACATATATGTATGCTGAACATAAATGTAATATTTCATGTCCATTCAAATCCCTCTATATCAACTATAATATGTAGTCCTTTGTCTGATTGTTCATAATTGGATTCTTCTGTATCACAAAGTAGGGGTAATGTATGTAAGCTACAAATATTCTAATGTATCTTTTCAAAATATTTTACATTCTTCTTCCTGTGATTCTTAACTAGCATGCATTGGGAAAACCACCCTGGATTATGCATGGTCTTTGAAAGTCAATTCTCTAGAAAACAGTTTATCTTCAATAGGTGTCTTATTCATCATTTCAAAAATAGAGGACTGTGAAATACCATCTAAAAATAAAAAAATAATCTAAGTGTCTCCAATAGGGTGCCTCCACAGCCTTAATCCATCAAATAGTTGCCACTTACCATGTGAATGTGTCTTTTTATGGTTTTCAAGGTCAGCACATTTGAAAGATAATGCCAGACATGATCCCATTGGTATTCTTCACTTTCAATATTGGATTCTTCACTTTCAGTCTGGGAATTCTTCACTTTCAGTCTTCGAATTCTTCACTTTCAGTCTTCGAATTCTTCACTTTCAGTCTTTAGATGAAGTCATCTCCCTAATGGCAGAAAAAGTGTTATTAAAAATATTATTACAAGTGTGTGAATCAGTTCTGTACCCCTCTCCCACCCCCCATTTCTGAATCAATTTCTGTCACTAGCTTACTAAGCGTGTGTAGCATCTTGTGTTATGTTCTATCAATCAAGTGTGAAGATGAGTCATATTGAGCAGAAGGAACCTCTGTGTGACTTGGAATCTAACTGTCAGGTCTCCCTGTACCTTTAACTACTTTGTCCCGCCTCTCATCACCTTCCCATAAAGGTTTGAGGCTTACACCTGAACTTTGCTTGTTTATTGAAGTTAGTTTGCTTTTCAGCTACCTGCAAACTCCCAGTCTATGCAAGTGGATTCTACTTCAATCAAAGCTCCTGGATTCTTTGCTAAAACAATCTAAAGATCTACTTCTAAAAGCTTGCAAGATATATTTCTAAAACCCACAGCCTTAAACTCTATCTAGAGTGAAGTTATTTTACTTAAAGCCTGCTACTTGATTTCTTCAGCTGAACCACAGCATCAAGCCGCCCTGCATTTGTTTTCTACATTTAAAGCTGCTTGTATCAACTGCCAACTAAATTCACACTGCTAACAGCCTGAACCGCAAGTATTTCTTTATAAAAACTTCTGGATACAGCCTGTATAGATTTTGTAAATACATCTAGCATTACCTTGTTTATATCTGAATCATTGTCTGCAACAATTAACACTGCTGTTCTGTGAGGTTAACACTGGTCTCCACATTCACCTGTGTGCTTAAAAGAGACTGCTATTTTTCTGGGTTAAAGGCAACCTTTACTCTTTCTTGCATCTGTTGCTAATAACAATGTTTTTTAGTTATTTTCTGTAATTCCTGTCTGCTGCATATCTTTAACAAGCTATCTTAAGCAAACACTGAAAAAAGGCTTATTGCTACAAATAACTTCACTGAAATTAATTAAGTCTGTCTTGCTGACATTTCACTGCTACAAATAAAAGTGCTGTTCTAACATGTCTTCACTCATAAAGAAAAACATTGTGAGTTGAAGTAAAGGAGCAGCTACAAATTCAATATTTTATTGAATTATAAAAGCAGTCATAACAGAATAAACAAGCCTTTAAAAATTAACCCTATAAATCAAAATGGATCCTGCATCTTTAACAAATGAAATCACTTCACTAAATCAGAAGGTTGATATCCTAGCTCAGGGATTAACAACTGTACAAAATGGGAATAACACATTAAAAAGACTTTTAAATGACCCAAAAACAGGCAGAACATCCTGAACCACATATTAATCCACCTACTGTTTTTTCTGGGGTACGTTCTAAATTCCGTGAATATCGCAATGCCTGTCTTTTGTTATTCTCTATGAGACCTAAAACCTACTATAATGAATGCATTAAAGTTTGTACTGCCATTTCTTACCTCGCAGGGGAACCTAGGTCTTGGGCTGATAGATTTATTGAAAATCAGGACCCTATACTGGATTCTCTGGAAAATTTCTTTAAGACCATGGCCCTGCTATATGAAGACACCAATACTCAGATTGTTGCTGAAAACAATTTAAGGACTCTAAAACAGGGAAAAAGACCAGTGGAGGACTATGTGGCGGAATTCCAGCTTTGGGCTACCGAGTCACAATGGAACCCTGTGGCTTTAAGAAATCAGTTTCGTCTAGGCCTCTATGAACACCTAAAAGATGAATTGTCAAGAATTGAATTCCCAGAAACTTTGGAGGCTCTCATAAAAATTTGTATAGCAATGGATAGAAGATACAGGGAAAGGCGTGCTGAAAAAACTCCATCTGACTTCTATCCTAAGAAAGTCTATAGCTCTCATGTTGAAAAGACTCACCCATCTCCAGTACCTATGGAAATAGGAGTTATGAAAGGCCCACTTTCTCAAGATGAAAAGTTACGCAGATGTACACTTAATCTTTGTATGTATTGCAGTAATAAAGAACATAATGTAACAAGCTGTCCTATCTTGACACAACAAAAAAGGGGTAAGATACTTATTGTCAATCCACAAATCGATTTGATACCCAAAACTCATTTAACCATATCATTGTCTTTACAGTGGGACCAACTAACTCTCAAGAATGAGGCCATAATTGACTCCAGAGCATATGGAATGTTTATGGATCATGGTTTTGTATCCAAAAATAAAATTCCTTGTGTGATTAAGCATCAACCTGTTTTTGTTAAAGTTATTGATGGTTCTTCTTATTTAAAGGGGCCAATAACTCACCACACTATACCCATTTTAGTTACTTGTTCAGAAGGTCATAAAGAGTATATTTCCTTTGATATCTTACCAACCTCCTTACATTCGATTATATTAGGGTATCCATGGTTACAAAAACACAACCCTAACATAAATTGGTCTGAAAATACCTGTCAATTTAACTCTCTTTATTGCACTTCTACTTGTTTCCCATACGTTCAAATACTACACGCTAAAAGTCATATTCCAGTAGAATACACAGATTTCTCTGATGTATTTGATCTCAAAGAAGCCGAAAATTTGTCCCCTCATAGACCATACAACTGTCCTATTGACATAAAACCCGGGTCTATCATACCTTTTGGGCGCATATTTCCCTTATCGGTCAAAGAGCTGAAACATCTCAGAGAATATCTGGATGACAATCTTAGAAAAGGCTTCATTTCCACATCCACATCACCTGCTGCAGCTGGTATATTCTTTGTAACTAATAAGGATGGAACACTACGTCCGATAATTGATTATAGGGCTCTATAAATGCCATAACTATAAAAAATAGATATCCGTTGCCACTCATCCCCGAACTTCTTGAAAGATTGACAGATGCTTCTATCTTCACTAAATTAGACCTTAAAGGGGCATACAACCTAATTCGTATGAGGAAAGGGGATGAGTGGAAAACTGCTTTTAGAACACGCTACGGATTGTTTCAATATAATGTGATGCCCTTTGGATTAACCAATGCTCCAGCCACCTTTCAGTTTTTTATTAATGACATTTTTAAAGACCTGTTAGATGTCTGTGTAATAATATATCTTGATGATATTTTAATATACTCTAAAAACAAATCAGACCATGTCAAACACGTAAGGTGGGTGTTAACAAGACTCAGAGAGCACAGATTATACGCCAAATTCGAGAAGTGTGAGTTCCATGTAAACACAATTAAATTTCTAGGGTATATCATAACACCAAATGGAATCCACATGAATCCTGTGAAGGTAGAATCTATCTTAAACTGACCTGCTCCTTCATCTTTAAAATCTTTACAAAGATTCCTTGGTTTTTCAAATTTCTATCGAAGATTTATTAATAATTTCTCATCCATTGTTCATCCGCTTACGAAACTTACTGGGAAAAATAAATTCAAATGGTCTCCAGAGGCTCAGACAGCCTTTGACGAATTGAAAAGATGCTTCTCCTCAGTCCCAACTTTACAACTTCCAGACCCTGAAGCAAATTTCACACTTGAGGTCGATGCTTCCAACATTGGATTAGGGGCAATCCTATCTCAACAAAGGACTCACTCAAATGAGCGACATCCAATTGCTTTCTACTCACGTCTCCTCTCCATGGCTGAAAGAAATTACTCGGTTGGTGATCTTGAATTACTCGCCATAAAGAGCGCACTTGAACATTGGCGGCATCTGTTAGAAGGGTCAGACAAATCTTTTCTTGTGTTAACAGACCATAAAAATTTACAATATTTAAAAAAGAACAAAACACTCTCATCCAGGCAAGTACGTTGGTCACTTTTTTTTGATCGCTTCAATTTTAATATCGACTACAGACCCGGTTCAAAGAATATTCAAGCAGATGCATTATTTAGGGCTTTCGAGTCCTTTCCTGACCGTGAAGAACCCCAAAACATTCTACCCACTCATAAATTCCTGTCATATGCTACCACTTTACAATCTGAATTACTTAACGCTCAAAATAAGGACACCAATATTCCTTCCACCTGCTTCAAAGATCATACATCAGGTCTATACGATCATAATAATCTCCTATATGTTCCACATTCTCTAAGAAAAGAAATGCTTCACAACTTTCACGATTTACCCGGACATCCAGGTATTACTAAGACCGAAAAGCTTCTTACTAGAGTATTCTGGTGGCCCGGCCTCAAGAAGGATGTATATGAATATGTCACAAAATGTTGAATCTGTGCCCAAAGCAAAAAAGATCATCATAAACCTTTCGGGTTATTGAATCCTTTACCTATTCCAGACACTCCTTGGCAAACAATCAGTATGGATTTCATAGTAGATCTACCCGAAACCTCAAACTCAAGGTTCCATTTAAAAAATTGGCTAACCAATTTATAGGACCTTTCAAAATTATAAAAATAATCAACTCCAACGCAAGATTGCAAGATTGAGTACAGATACAATTACCTCCTGCTCTCCGTATACATTCATCCTTCCACGTTTCCTTGTTGAAACCTCACCTAGGAGTTCCAACCTCAGACCCTCCACATTTTGATTCCTCTCATTTTGTGATTGATGATTACCTTGAATATGAAGTGGACTCTATACTGGACTCTAGAACCAGGTGGAGAAGGTTGGAGTATCTTGTTCATTGGACAGGTTACGGTCCTGAGGAGGATTCGTGGATACCCCTCCGTGACGTACACACTCCTCAATTATTACATGATTTTCATTTGAAGTTTCCCTCCAAACCTGGACTGATTCTTCGTAGGGGGATTTCCTGAAGAGGGGGATCTGTCAGGTCTCCCTGTACCTTTAACTACTTTGTCCCGCCTCTCATCACCTTCCCATAAAGGTTTGAGGCTTACACCTGAACTTTGCTTGTTTATTGAAGTTAGTTTGCTTTTTCAGCTACCTGCAAACTCCAAATCTATGAAAGCAGATTCTACTTCAATCAAAGCTCCTGGATTCTTTGCTAAAACAATCTAAATATCTACTTCTAAAAGCTTGCAAGATATATTTCAAAAACCCACAGCCTTAAACTCTATCTAGAGTGAAGTTATTTTACTTAAAGCCTGCTACTTGATTTCTGCAGCTGAACCACAGCATCAAGCCGCCCTGCATTTGTTTTCTACATTTAAAGCTGCTTGTATCAACTGCCAACTAAATTCACACTGCTAACAGCCTGAACCACAAGTATTTCTTTATAATAACTTCTGGATACAGCCTGTATAGATTTTGTAAATACATCTAGCATTACCTTCATCTCTGAGGAGGTTTCGGGGCGCCTGGGCGGCCTGCAGCATCCCAGCCCGCTGTGCAATATTATGCAGGACGCTACAGGCTACAACGATCTTAGCCACCTTCTGAGGGCTGTACTGGAGGGCTCCTCCCGACCTGTCAAGGCACCGGAATCTCATTTTGAGGAGCCCAAACATTCTCTCGACCACAGCCCTGGTTCTCTTGTGTGCCCTATTGTAGCACTCCTGAGCCTCATCAGTAGGGTTACGTAACGGCGTAATGAGCCAAGACCGGCTCATGTAACCAGAATCACCTATAAATTATGAACAGAACACAATTAAAATTTAATCCTCAAAAATTAAAGTATATTAAACAACAATATCTGAGCATTTCAGCTAAGACATGCTACATATGTGTTTTTTGCATAAACCAGAGCTTTGCTAAAATACAAACTAAATGGTTAAATTGCATTTTCAAGCTGCCCATTTAAGCTAAAACATGCTACATATCTGCTTGGAGCTAAAACTAGACATTTGCGGAAAGAGACAATGACATGGTTAAATTGCATTTGCTATCTGAGCATTTCAGCTAAGACATGCTACATATGCGTTTTTCACATAAACCAGAGCTTTGCTAAAATACAAACTAAATAGTTAAATTGCATTTTCAAGCTGCCCATTTAAGCTAAAACATGCTACATATCTGCTTGGAGCTAAAACTAGACATTTGCGGAAAGAGACAATGACATGGTTAAATTGCATTTGCTATCTGAGCATTTCAGCTAAGACATGCTACATATGCGTTTTTCGCATAAACCAGAGCTTTGCTAAAATACAAACTAAATGGTTAAATTGCATTTTCAAGCTGCCCATTTAAGCTAAAACATGCTACATATCTGCTTGGAGCTAAAACTAGACATTTGCGGAAAGAGACAATGACATGGTTAAATTGCATTTGCTATCTGAGCATTTCAGCTAAGACATGCTACATATGCGTTTTTCGCATAAACCAGAGCTTTGCTAAAATACAAACTAAATGGTTAAATTGCATTTTCAAGCTGCCCATTTAAGCTAAAACATGCTACATATCTGCTTGGAGCTAAAACTAGACATTTGCGGAAAGAGACAATGACATGGTTAAATTGCATTTGCTATCTGAGCATTTCAGCTAAGACATGCTACATATGCGTTTTTCACATAAACCAGAGCTTTGCTAAAATACAAACTAAATGGTTAAATTGCATTTTCAAGCTGCCCATTTAAGCTAAAACATGCTACATATCTGCTTGGAGCTAAAACTAGACATTTGCGGAAAGAGACAATGACATGATTAAATTGCATTTGCTATCTGAGCATTTAAGGTAAGACATGCTACATATCTGTTCTGCACTAAAACTAGACATTTGCGGAAAGAGAAATAAATGGTTAAATTGCATCCTATAGTTGCACATTACACTAACAATTTAAGAGTACAGTGGCAATTGTCTAACTAATTAACCATGTTGTGCACAAATGCTCACCAACGAGAAACCCAGGGGGCATTTGTCTTTCCTCAAACTGCCGCCACAGGGAGGACAGAGAGAGGATGCAGGCATCATGACAAGCCCCCCCAAAATTCGCACACACCTGCATAATCCTCATCCGTGCATCACAAACATACTGCACGTTGACGCTATGAAAATGTTTGCGATTTCTGAAGGGCAAGTCATCAGCTGGAGCACGCAGCGCAATGTGGGTACAATCAATCACTCCCAAGACATTGGGCAATTCAGCAATAGCAAAGCATTCCCGCTTCAGGCACCTCCAATCACCATCATTCTGTGGGAATCCTATGTAGTGCTTACTGATACGTACCATGGCATCCAGAAAGTTATCAAACACCCCAGATAACCTCTCCTGCTTGAAAACTCCCGGAGGCTAGGACGTATATACAACTTAGCATCTTAGTGATGCCGGGGACAGCAGTCCTTATTCTTTATACGTGGCTCCAGATGAGGTCTAAGAACATCGTAAAGGCCAATGAGCTGTTTGCGATTGAGCCTATACTTGTCATAAACCTCGAAGTCGATCACCATGGACGCTTTGGCCATGTTGTTTGGGGGATTTATAGTGCAATTAGTCCAATGGTAGTGAGTTTGTAATGATTGCTAATTGTATACACTTGTTTGTATGTGAGCGGCGCAAATGCTTTCAAAATAGGTGGTTTTTTAGGTGTTTGCTGAAATGTTGTTTTCCCCAATGAATCTCAATGTGAAAGTGTAAAATATCACACATACAGTGCATGTTTGTAATGTTTGTTCATATGCGTAATAAATATTTATTAAACGCGATCTTATAGTAAAAAGCACACGTCCACGCTAACATGAATGAAAGTGCATAGTTGTGTATAATGTGTGCATAGAATGTGATCGATCAATGTTGCTGCAATATTGTTTGTAAATGATAAAGTAACAGCTCCCATCTGTAGTATTGTATATATAAGTGATTTGCAAGATGTCAATATTGTATGCGTCCCATTAAAATTGCACTAATACTGGAGAACTTCCGGCTGTCATCTGTAGTATTGTATATATAAGTGATAAGCGAGATGTAAATATTGTATGCGTCCCTTTAAAATCGCACTAATACTGAAGAACTTCCGGCTGTCATCTGTAGTATTGTATATATAAGTGATTGCCGAGATGTAAATATTGTATGTGTCCCATTAAAATTGCACTAATACTGAAGAACTTCCGGCTGTCATCTGTAGTATTGTATATATAAGTGATTGCCGAGATGTAAATATTGTATGCGTCCCATTAAAATCGCACTAATACTGAAGAACTTCCGGTTGTCATCTGTAGTATTGTATATATAAGTGATTGCCGAGATGTAAATATTGTACACGTCCCA
The DNA here is from genome assembly GCF_027579735.1 of Bombina bombina. Taxonomy (NCBI): domain Eukaryota; kingdom Metazoa; phylum Chordata; class Amphibia; order Anura; family Bombinatoridae; genus Bombina; species Bombina bombina. Next base: position 860,986,037 of record NC_069500.1, read on the forward strand.
TTAAAATCGCACTAATACTGAAGAACTTCCGGCTGTCATCTGTAGTATTGTATATATAAGTGATAAGCGAGATGTCAATATTGTATGCGTCCCATTAAAATCGCACTAATACTGAAGAACTTCTGGCTGTCATCTGTAGTATTGTATATATAAGTGATTGCCGAGATGTAAATATTGTACACGTCCCATTAAAATCGCACTAATACTGAAGAACTTCCGGCTGTCATCTGTAGTATTGTATATATAAGTGATAAGCGAGATGTCAATATTGTATGCGTCCCATTAAAATTGCACTAATACTGAAGAACTTCCGGCTGTCATCTATAAGTGATTGCCGAGATGTAAATATTGTATGCGTCCCATTAAAATCGGCATAATAATTCTGAACTTCCGGCTGTCATCTGTAGTATTGTATATATAATTGATTTGCGAGCTGACAATATTTAGTACACATCCCTTTAAAATCGCCATAATAATGATGTTCCAAACTGTTGTTTACTTATATGTAGTATTGAGTGCTAAAGTTCTGAAAGGGGCGGTACAGTCGTAAAGCTGTAATGTGTATGGTTGAATCTTCTAATTACGTCATCATATTATTAACCTGCCTGTGTAGTTCTGAAATCCTCATTGTGTTGTTGTATTTGACTACATTGCTATTGTGTGCTGATTAAAATATAAATGTGTGCTTTGTGGTTGCGTGATGCGTGTTATGTACATATATGCTGACTTCTATATAGCGGTCTCACATTGTTGTTCCTTCCCATAAAGAGACAGCTGTAATCTATAGTAATGATGTTCTTCTTGTACGTAATTCCTAATGGTTTATTGTAATGGAATCATGATGTTAAAAGTACATTAAAATCCCTATTTTCTGCTTTGTGATTCCTAGAGAGAATGTAATGTGTTTTTCCCCCATCATTTGAATGCACATGTATGAGTGAATGCTAAAAGTAATGTATGTGCATCCATGACTGATCATGTGTTAAGCCTATGTAGATATGCTGTTGCTGCAAGCATATGAGTTGAATAAATGAAATGCTCTAATAAAGGTAAATGAGAGGTGTTTCCCATTGTCTACTGTTTGTGAATCCTGAAATGTTGCAATTATTTTTGTGTCCTTTAAATGTGATGTAATTGTTGAAAATGTTTGTTACTAGTGATGTGGATTTGTAGTTGATGTAATGTAAAAGTATGAAACAATTTAATGTTGTTGTGAATTTCCCATAAGTAAACTCCATAAGTCCACCATAGGGAAATAGGCATTTCTTGATCTATTTGTCATAGCGGGGCTAACACAGAAAAGCATGATTTATTTTCAGAATTCTAGCGCTGGTATTTAGAGTTTTTTTGTCTACGCTTTTTGCGTGCGTTAGGGAAATTTGTCTGTCGCGTGCACGAGCACGTCTTCCCCATAGAAGTCAATGGAGGCTCAAAATTTGTGTGTAAATAAAATCCAAGACTGATTTTGAGCGTAAAGTGAGTGACGTCATGGTCTTGTGTGAAAAAGTAGCTAGATCGTGTTAATTTCTTAAAAAAAAAATCTTTGTGTATGTAATGTGGTGTATATTTTTTGTATGCTTTCCCTAAAGGAAAGGATTTTAGCTTGAAGCTGATTCCAGAATCCAGAGTATTAGATAATACTCGGGGGGGATTTTAACATGGCCCCTCACTGCCCTTTGGACAGGTTAAGAGAAAAGGGGAAAAATAAAAAGAACAAAAAAGATAATTTAGAAACAAAATTACTGGCCAAAATTAAGCAAAATCTGAACATCAGAGATATATGGAGGATCCAGAATCCTGATGTTAGGGAATTCACATGCTTATCTAAAGCACATAAGACTATGTCTAGAATTGATCTTTTCCTAATCGATGAAAGGCTGTGCACAGTCAAAGTAAGAGCAAAGATACTACCTATTTTTCTCTTGGATCGCGGACCAATTTCTCTGAACTTCCAATTGACAGCCTCTGGACCAAGTTCTCTGTGTTTCCACTTTCCCTCCTTCTTGGCATCAGACGCAAAATTAAAAGCTCAGTTGAAGAGTAAATTTGAGGACTACATTCATTGTAATAGGGAATATTGGGACCGCCCCATGATTTTCTGGGAAGCGGCCAAAGCGGTTATGAGAGGTGAAATTATAGCTTATAATGCAATGATAAGTAAGAAACTAAGATCTAGAGAAAGAGAGTTAAATAATGCAGTGATTAACTCATATAACCGTCTTCTCCTGACAAATAATCCGGATAACTGGGCAAGTTATCTTCGGACGAAAAATGATAAAGATACTTTTGCTATTTATAGAGGAACTCAGTCAGATTTAAAATTACAATCTAAACTATACAGATACGGAAATAAATCCAGTAAATTACTGGCCAAATTGGTTAAAAACGATAAAAAGTCATCATTTATCGAAAAACTTCTGGTAGACGGGAAGCTTCTTATGGAGAATATAGATATTCAGAAGGAAATGGTCGAATATTATCAGGAGATATATACCTCTAGAAAATCTGATTTAATACAGGCAGAGGATTTCTGGAGTAAATTTGGCTGCCCCAAGGTATCTGCAGAATCAATAGAGATTCTTAATGCTCCGATAAGGGCAGAAGAAATAGAGAAAGTGATCTCCGAATCTGCTACCAATAAAGCTGCAGGGCCGGACGACCTACCAAGCGAATTCTATAAGATTTTGTTTTCAGAGATCGTGCCTTATCTCAGTAATCTATATATTAAAGGAGAATCGGTGCCGAAAACTTTCTCAGCTTCCTTCACAACTCTTATCCTCAAAGGCGGAAAAGATCCAGCTCAAAGGGAGGCATATAGACCCTATTAAACATTGACTATAAGCTTTTTATGTCAATCCTGGCCAGAAGATTACAGCGGATATTACCGAATATCATAAATAAAGACCAAGCTGGATTTCTAAACTCATGGAATTCCTCAGCAAAAATCAGAGAGGTTTTAGTGGTAACAGAACATTTCTACAATGCAGGAAGGAAAGTGAGGGGGAGGGGGGAACAAACTCCTGACTTAGCTATTGTGACAATTGATGCCGAGAAGGCATTTGATTCGATACAGCATGACCATCTTCTCACTTCTCTGGGACAATTTGGGTTTAAAGGAAGCTTTACCAAATTTATCATGAACCTGTACAACCTTCCTTTAACAAGCCTAATTGTGAATAATATTGTCTCCTCACAAATTGTGCTTAGTAGAGGAACTAGACAGGGTTGTCCCCTCTCCCCTCTCCTTTTTAACCTATGTATTGAACCGTTAGCCATTGGGATTAGGTCACAGCTATAAGGGGTTGTGATAGGTGGACAGGAGATTAAATTGGCCTTATACGCGGATGACATCCTTGTCTATCTGTCAAACACTAAGGTTAATATACCTAAGCTCCTGGAAATCACTAATCAATTTGGAACATTCTCTGGTGATAAAATAAACGTTTCGAAATCAGAGCTGTACTGGCTTAGAAAAAATAAGGATTCTTTTTTGAATAGCCCTTTTAGAACAGTCAAGGAGTCATTCAAGTACTTAGGTATAGTAATACCCACTAATCCACTGGAGTTATATAACCTTAACATCCCTTAACATCCCTCCAATCCTGACCATAATTAAAGATGAACTCAGATGTTGGGAAAACTTACCTCTCTCTATCTCAGGACGGATAGCTCTGTTTAAAATGGTCCTCCTCCCCAAATTATTGTATGTATTACAGAATACAGCACTAATACTTTATGAGAGGGATATTCGAGGGCTAAATAGTTGGCTTAGAAGCTTTATCTGGCAGAAGAGAAAACCCAGGATAGCCTTGGATAAATTAACACACGCCAAAATATTCGCTGGCTTTGCATTACCTGATTTAAGGCTTTATAATCTCGCTTTTCTAGCACGAATTGCAGCAGACTGGGTCTCCTGTAATAACTATGTCTTAAATAACGCACTGGAAGAAAGTGTTTGTGATTCATACCTCCCACAGGCACTGCTGCATTCTGATCCAAAAGGCATGCCATCAAGAATCAAGGAAATTAAAATGATCTTTAACGGCCTGGTGGAGGATAGGGAAGCTTCTTTCTATCAATTGTAAGGTTTCTAAATATCTTCCTATTATGGGGAACCCATCATTCCAAGCTGGATTAGACTCTGCAATCTTCAAGAACTGGCAATCTGGGGGGCTAAATACGATTATACAATTTATCGATAGAGAGAAAAAATGCATTAGAACATTTGAAGAAATCAAAAATAGTTATAACCTCTCCAATATGGAGTTTTTTTTAAAGTAAGGCATTATGCATTAGAGATAATGAAGGAGGGAGACTGGCAATGGGAATTGGGAGATTTAGAGGACTGGCTCACGTTAGTTAAGAAAGGACGTATGTCCATTTCTTATTGTTACTATCTTTTAGGAGCTGGTGGAGGGAGGCATACTTTAGAGAAAATTGCTCAAGACTGGAGATTAATTATGGACATATTGACCATAAATTTATACAAAAATCTATTCACAAAGTGGCCGAGGCTACTCTTTCAGCAACCTGGAGAGAGGCCCATCTTAAGTTATTACATAAATTTCACTATACCCCAGAGAAAGGCCATAAGCTTCAGAATACGAATTTTTACAAGTGCCCTAAATGCTCTGGTCGCGGCGGATCTCATACACATGTTGTTTAATTGCCCCTTGATTAGACAATTTTGGCGTAAACTAGAATTTTGGATCAATACTTCTCTTAAGATCTCCCCTCTGGAGCTGTCAGCAAGTTTAATTATATTTTGTTTTGATAATCAGACAGAACAACAATTAAATGAAAAGATAATAAGTGTCTCTATTTTGGCGGCTAGGTATCTAATATTCAAAAAGTGGAAGTCGAGAGAAATTCCCAGAGTAGTAGAAATAAAAAACTTTCTCAAAAAACAATGTTAGAACAACGTGATACGAATATTAATAATGACTCTGATATTAGAAAATTCTTTGGTAAATGGGCACCATTTATTAAATCTCTCCCGGCCACAGAGATAGATTATATTATATTTCCCTTCCAGAACACAGAGCTGGTATTATTGGGGATATGGTAATTGGACAGGACTCGAGGGAGATATGGGGGGGGGGGGGAGGGGGAGGAGAGAGGAAATTACCCCTGGCTTTTTTTTCTTTTTCTTTTTTTTTCCCCTCCTTCTTTTCTTTTTACTTTATTTCTCTTGGTGGCTGTGTCGGATGGAAACAGCTGCGATTCTTAAACTGCAATAGGGATAGTAGGAAGGTGATATGAGGTTGATTAACTAAGAAGATTGCTTTTAAGCATATTAACACTAGAATAACAGGAAGATAATCTAGGAGTATCACTGGTTGTATAGAATACAAATATTATATTGGAATGTTTTCTGTTGACTGCATATGTTATAGAGGGGAAAAAGCGATTGTCTTATTTTTTTGTTATTATTTTTTATTCTGATTTAGGGAAATATAGAAAAAATATATTTCAATAGAAAAACCTTAAAGATTAAGGATTGATTCAAATCTAATATTTAGGTTAATATGGGCAAGGAAATATTAGAGGGACTGTGTTTCTTTTCTTTTTTCTCTCGTTTATAGATATAACATAATGTTATTATCTCTACGGACCTCTACGGATGGTTGGTTCTTCATTGTTTGTTCACTTTTCTTTTTTTGTCCCATTGAAACTATATGAAAATGTATTTACGTGTTGAAATATAATAAAAATGATTTTTAAAAAAAAACAGTTAAACTGAAACATATGATTTTGAGTTAATACAAGGAATCCCTAAGAGAATGTCAGTAATTAATAGACTGATTTGAACTTAGTATTTAGACCTTAGTGCTATACTGTAAACAAGTAGTGTTAGGAATTGTGTAGAATGGCTTGGTATACACAGTTTGTGAAAAATGTGATATCAGCCTGTTTGCATCCCATATTGTGCAAAACTTCTTACCAATCTACTGAACTGAGTATTGCAAGCTTGATGTATTATGAATTCTATATTAACTTTACAAGGAAACAACAAGAGAATGCCAGTTATATAGCTTGGTTTGGATCAGTAGAGAAAATCTCAGCAAAGAAGCAAGTAAATTTGTGATGGAGGATTTACAGTTAGCATAGGGGTTGATGTTAGCAAAGGGAAATATGGCACATAATAGTTAATTACTAAACCAAATGGAAAATTAGATTGGTATTGCAGTTTTGATGAGTAGTTCTAAGCAGTATACAAAATAATAATAGTATGAATTTTCTTAGCCTTAGTAATGTTACTTAAGTTCTATGACATGGTGAGAACAAATGTAAGATCTTCAGTGTGGAAAACTATTGGGCAACAAGGAATCAAAGAGGTTTCTGAAGTCAGTTATCTAGAAAAACCTCTTACCAATATACTGAATTGCATAGCACTTTGAGTATATTGCAAGCTTGATGTAATTATGAATTCTATATTAACTTTACAAGGAAACAACAAGATCAATGTTTTCTGTTGACTGCATATGTTATAGAGGGGAAAAAGCGATTGTCTTATTTTTTTGTTATTATTTTTTATTCTGATTTAGGGAAATATAGAAAAAATATATTTCAATAGAAAAACCTTAAAGATTAAGGATTGATTCAAATCTAATATTTAGGTTAATATGGGCAAGGAAATATTAGAGGGACTGTGTTTCTTTTCTTTTTTCTCTCGTTTATAGATATAACATAATGTGGACCCTCTACGTTGGTTCTTCACTGTTTGTTCACTTTTCTTTTTTTGTCCCATTGAAACTATATGAAAATGTATTTACGTGTTGAAATATAATAAAAATGATTTTAAAAAAAAAACAGTTATACTGAAACATATGATTTTGAGTTAATACAAGGAATCCCTAAGAGAATGTCAGTAATTAATAGACTGATTTGAACTTAGTATTTAGACCTTAGTGCTATACTGTAAACAAGTAGTGTTAGGAATTGTGTAGAATGGCTTGGTATACACAGTTTGTGAAAAATGTGATATCAGCCTGTTTGCATCCCATATTGTGCAAAACTTCTTACCAATCTACTGAACTGAGTATTGCAAGCTTGATGTATTATGAATTCTATATTAACTTTACAAGGAAACAACAAGAGAATGCCAGTTATATAGCTTGGTTTGGATCAGTAGAGAAAATCTCAGCAAAGAAGCAAGTAAATTTGTGATGCAGGATTTACAGTTAGCATAGGGGTTGATGTTAGCAAAGGGAAATATAGCACATAATAGTTCATTACTAAACCAAATGGAAAATTAGATTGGTATTGCAGTTTTGATGAGTAGTTCTAAGCAGTATACAAAATAATAATAGTATGAAAAAGCATAAGCCAAAGAAATTTTTTTCTTAGCCTTAGTAATGTTACTTAAGTTCTATGACATGGTGAGAACAAATGTAAGATCTTCAGTGTGGAAAACTATTGGGCAACAAGGAATCAAAGAGGTTTCTGAAGTCAGTTATCTAGAAAAACCTCTTACCAATATACTGAATTGCATAGCACTTTGAGTATATTGCAAGCTTGATGTAATTATGAATTCTATATTAACTTTACAAGGAAACAACAAGATCAATGTTTTCTGTTGACTGCATATGTTATAGAGGGGAAAAAGCGATTGTCTTATTTTTTTGTTATTATTTTTTATTCTGATTTAGGGAAATATAGAAAAAATATATTTCAATAGAAAAACCTTAAAGATTAAGGATTGATTCAAATCTAATATTTAGGTTAATATGGGCAAGGAAATATTAGAGGGACTGTGTTTCTTTTCTTTTTTCTCTCATTTATAGATATAACATAATGTGGACCCTCTACGGATGGTTGGTTCTTCACTGTTTGTTCACTTTTCTTTTTTTGTCCCATTGAAACTATATGAAAATGTATTTACGTGTTGAAATATAATAAAAATGATTTTTAAAAAAAAACAGTTATACTGAAACATATGATTTTGAGTTAATACAAGGAATCCCTAAGAGAATGTCAGTAATTAATAGACTGATTTGAACTTAGTATTTAGACCTTAGTGCTATACTGTAAACAAGTAGTGTTAGGAATTGTGTAGAATGGCTTGGTATACACAGTTTGTGAAAAATGTGATATCAGCCTGTTTGCATCCCATATTGTGCAAAACTTCTTACCAATCTACTGAACTGAGTATTGCAAGCTTGATGTATTATGAATTCTATATTAACTTTACAAGGAAACAACAAGAGAATGCCAGTTATATAGCTTGGTTTGGATCAGTAGAGAAAATCTCAGCAAAGAAGCAAGTAAATTTGTGATGGAGGATTTACAGTTAGCATAGGGGTTGATGTTAGCAAAGGGAAATATGGCACATTACACACATTTTGAGTTAATACAAGGAAACCTCAAGAGAATGTCAGTAGTTAAGCTCAAAATAGACTGATTTGAACTTAGTATTTAGACTTCAGTGTAAGTACTAAGTAATACAAGGAAACCTCAAGAGAATGTCAGTAGTTAAGCTCAAAATAGACTGATTTGAACTTAGTATTTAGACTTCAGTGTAAATTCTAAGTTCTATACAAGTAGTGTTAGGAATTGTGTAGAATGGCTTGGTATACACAGTTTGTGCAAAATGTGATATCATTCTGTTTGCTATTTCCCTTTGCTAACATCAACCCCTATGCTAACTGTAAATCCTCCATCACAAATTTACTTGCTTCTTTGCTGAGATTTTCTCTACTGATCCAAACCAAGCTATATAACTGGCATTCTCTTGTTGTTTCCTTGTAAAGTTAATATAGAATTCATAATACATCAAGCTTGCAATACTCAGTTCAGTAGATTGGTAAGAAGTTTTGCACAATACCCATATTGTGCAAAATATGGGCGGAATCCAGCTCCTGTCTAATCTCTGTGGTACATATCCCAGGTGTAGACAATTAGGAGGCGGATTATCAAACAGAATGATATCACATTTTGCACAAACTGTGTATACCAAGACATTCTACACAATTCCTAACACTACTTGTATAGAACTTAGTATTTACACTGAAGTCTAAATACTAAGTTCAAATCAGTCTATTTTGAGCTTAACTACTGACATTCTCTTGAGGTTTCCTTGTATTTACTCAAAATCATATCTGTTTCAGTATAACTGTCTTTTAAACAACTTGGCAATACATTTTGCAGAAAAAGTGAAGCAACCAGAATGATTTCTATGTTCAAGAGTATACAAACTGGTTAGTCCTATAAAGATTAGGGAGAGTTGTTTTTCAAGGAATAGGCTTTATTTACCTGTAAATGCAAGAATTAGTAATGCATTACTTTATGAAATATAAGCAATCCTAGATAGAGAAGATAATAATTCAATTGGAAAATAACTTTAAACAGTGGTTCCAATGATGTTATTGCATGCTTAGCAACTTTATTGAAATGAAATACAATCTAGATAACTGACTTCAGAAACCTCTTTGATTCCTTGTTGCCCAATAGTTTTCCACACTGAAGATCTTACATTTGTTCTCACCATGTCATAGAACTTAAGTAACACTAGTAAGGCTAAGAAAAAATTTTCTTTGGCTTATGCTTTTTCATACTATTATTATTTTGTATACTGCTTAGAACTACTCATCAAAACTGCAATACCAATCTAATTTTCCATTTGGTTTAGTAATGAACTATTATGTGCCATATTTCCCTTTGCTAACATCAACCCCTATGCTAACTGTAAATCCTCCATCACAAATTTACTTGCTTCTTTGATGAGATTTTCTCTACTGATCCAAACCAATCTATATAACTGGCATTCTCTTGTTGTTTCCTTGTAAAGTTAATATAGAATTCATAATACATCAAGCTTGCAATACTCAGTTCAGTAGATTGGTAAGAAGTTTTGCACAATATGGGAAGCAAACAGAATGATATCACATTTTGCACAAACTGTGTATACCAAGCCATTCTACACAATTCCTAACACTACTTGTATAGAACTTAGTATTTACACTGAAGTGTAAATACTAAGTTCAAATCAGTCTATTTTGAGCTTAACTACTGACATTCTCTTGAGGTTTCCTTGTATTAACCCAAAATCATATCTGTTTCAGTATAACTGTCTTTTAAACAACTTGGCAATACATTTTGCAGAAAAAGTGAAGCAACCAGAAAGATTTCTATGTTCAAGGGTATACAAACTGGTTAGTCCTATAAAGATTAGGGAGAGTTGTTTTTCTATATATATTTTTTTTTTTTGATTGAGGTTTTCAACAGGTACAATAATATGCTCATGTACATCAAAGTAGAAATAACAGTGTGTCAATTATCCTTAAACATAGACAATAACAATATTTAATAGTAAAGAACATGGAACAGCAGGAATATAATAGTACAATATAAAGGTAAAAGCTATTTTTATAGCAAATGCGATTTCCTCCAATAGCAAGTAAGGTCACTCATGGACCCTGTAAGGCTTTAAATACTATAGAGGAGGATTTCTTAAAATAGAAATAACTTGATGAAACAATTAAAGACTCATCTAACAAATTATAATAATCAGTCCTGCTGAATAGAGTGTAGTAGTTAGAGTCAATAATGTGATAATGTGGAAAAGTAGATGCTAGGGGGGTATTTAAGGTTGCGGCATATGCAAGAAAAGCCGCATATTTAGCCCTCCTCATCCAGGAGGTTCGTTATGTGGGGAGGTGGTAGCTTAAATTCTCAAGGTAAATGGGGAAATGTTTTATTAATTTCTCTATCCCTTGTGTGTTAATAAATGTGGCATTATAGATATGAAATGTTAGACTGGGCTCATTGAATAAATGGCCTATGTGGGTTACTATAGAGGGAATAAGTGTTAATAGGAATTGGAGACAATCTAAAGATAGGGTATGTGGCTGTCTTAACTCATACAGAAAAAAAGAATAAAAAAAAAATATGAAGATCTATTGTGCACAAGCGACATCTTGTATAATTATAACAGTTATAAGCAGTTTTCCTAGGTTGCTCTAAGACAAGCTATATCAGATAATAATATGTGTTAATAGCAGAATGGTGAACTAAAGCTATTTTGACCTTAGGGATGTATAGACTAGGGAACACCTGTCCATTACTCTGGACCCTTCCAACTCTACAAGCAAAACTAAAGAGCTTTGCATGGCACCTCTGTGAGAATGGTAGCTTATGATACGCCAGCTAGTCAGACATAGAGAACGTTAGTATGAAAGACGTATGAACTTGCCCTGACAGCTCAGCAGCCATAGATAAGGTATTGACAACATGCTCCAAGCCTTAACTTAAAATAAAAGTATTACCTAGAGAAATGGATTTTCGTCGTGATGCAAGGCTAAACCTAAAACTCTTCCCCAGGGCCCCATATTTGTATAACATAGGCGTCACACTGCCCCGGCCGCTGGAAGTAGTGTGTCCTAATTAAAAGCTATAACAAGACCCTGAGAATAAACGTTATACATGAGAATCAACTTTAAAACTGATAAATAACTAGAGAAGTGGTAATGTAGCCCTACTGAATTAAACATAGAGGCATATATAGATAGTTTTAGATTTAGATTCAATTAGCATCCCACTAGGTGCATATAAAACAGCAAACAATTTCAACACACGACTGAGCCATGGAAATAAAATAGTATGGCCCTTTGTTCACTTGCATCACCATTTTAGCAAAGGTTGTCCAGTTACAAAACAGGCATATTTAGCTAGCATATAACATAGAACCTAGCTTGGTATACATTATGCAAATGCTTGCAATGTTACATATTAAAGAGCACAGTAAGGAAGGTTCTTCCCAGCAGGCGGATAGGGAGATTTAAAGTCTATGTGCAAACTGTAAGGTTCTAATTATAGATGATTATTGTGTCACAGTCTCCCTGGTGGTGAAAAACAATATCCAGAAAATATATGTTGTCTGGTCGGGAGCTAAACTCACAAGTGAGCAGTGGCTTAACCCACTTCTGCATTTTTCCAACATCACAAAGTTAAGCCACAAACTTCCCATTCTAGTTAACCATTCATGGCACCAATTCCCCAGAAGTGCAAAAAAACAAAACAAAAAAAACATCCAGACAGAGAATGTGGTTCCAAATAATATATTGCCGTTTGGGAGCCAGACTCGCAAGTGAGCCAAACATTTAACCCACCCCTGTCTTGTCCTGTATCATAAAGCTTGAGATTAGCGGATCCCCAAAGATAAGATAGCAGAGGTCTGAAAGGCAGAGACTAGTGGCTCTTGAGCGTTCTGGAGGTCGATCTCTCTGGTTATGTCCAGCAGTGGGAGCACCAAGCATATGCTCAGTCACCAAGTCACCAACACCACGGGGCACAAATAGAAAGTTCCAAACATAGCTGCGTTCCACAGACGCCATGCGCCCCGCAGCAGCCGGTAAGCCTGGGAGAGAGGCACGATCCATTCCACGTACGAATGGTTTGTCGGGCAGTCCCGGTCTGGGATATGCTTCAAAACAACTTCCGATCGCCACTTCTGTAAACCTGAATGTATCGCAACCAGCCTCGTCACCGCAGCGGTGGTTGAAAGTTTCATCATGCAGCAGGGAACCGGAGAGGCTGCACAAGGTCCCAGGGGTTGGTGAGTCTGTGTTGCTGCTCTGATCGGAGATAGTGTCGACATTGCTCATGGTAGGTGCGCAATGAGTGTGTCTATGAACTTCAGCCCAGCCCTCATGTAGAGTCGCCTCCATTCTGGCAAAATGGTCATGAAAAAGCTGCGCCATAGCCTGACCCCAGTCATTTAGGGCCTCCATCGCGGCCAAGTTTAAAGGATACCAGAGTCAAAGACAACCGTTCAAACTCTCCCAAAGCTTTTGGTATTAGTGTAGGACAAAGGATCCTCTTACAATATAAAATAAATTATTTTAGGAGCAGATAAATGAGGGTGATATCTTATTAAAATGAGGAGCTCCATTAACACACGTCTGTTTCCCTTGGCAGTTGGCTCCGCCCCCGGGAGAGTTGTTTTTCAAGGAATAGGCTTTATTTCCCTGTAAATGCAAGAATTAATAATGCATTACTTTATGAAATATAAGCAATCCTAGATAGAGAAGATAATAATTCAATTGGAAAATAACTTTAAACAGTGGTTCCAATGATGTTATTGCATGCTTAGCAACTTTATTTAAATGAAATACAATCTAGATAACTGACTTCAGAAACCTCTTTGATTCCTTGTTGCCCAATAGTTTTCCACACTGAAGATCTTACATTTGTTCTCACCATGTCATAGAACTTAAGTAACACTAGTAAGGCTAAGAAAAAAATTTCTTTGGCTTATGCTTTTTCATACTATTATTATTTTGTATACTGCTTAGAACTACTCATCAAAACTGCAATACCAATCTAATTTTCCATTTGGTTTAGTAATGAACTATTATGTGCAATACTTCCCTTTGCTAACATCAACCCCTATGCTAAATGTAAATCCTCCATCACAAATTTACTTGCTG
>NC_069500.1:860999963-861021250 GCF_027579735.1 Bombina bombina
TAACAATATTAATCTTAAGTTCTAATATAAACATGAGAAATCTTATCTTAAATAATAAAAAATTTCAAAGAGGAAAGTTATTGTATTTCATTTAAATAAAGTTGCTAAGCATGCAATAACATCATTGGAACCACTTTTTAAAGTTATTTTCCAAATTAATTATTATCTTCTCTATCTAGGATTGCTTAAGTAAAGTAATGCATTATTAATTCTTGCATTTACAGGGAAATAAAGTCTATTCCTTGAAAAACAGCTCTCCCTAATGTTTATAGGACTAACCAGTTTGTATAGTCTTGAACATAGAAATCATTCTGGTTGCTTCACTTTTTCTGCAAAATGTATTGCCAAGTTGTTTAAGAGACAGTTATACTGAAACAGATGTGATTTTGAGTTAATACAAGGAAACCTCAAGAGAATGTCAGTAGTTTAGTTCAATATAGACTGATTTGAGCTTAGTATTTACACTTCAGTGTAAATACTAAGTTCTATACAAGTAGTGTTAGGAATTGTGTAGAATGTCTTGGTATACACAGTTTGTGCAAAATGTGATATCATTCTGTTTGCTTCCCAAATTGTGCAAAACTTCTTACCAATCTACTAAACTGAGTATTGCAAGCTTGATGTATTATGAATTCTATATTAACTTTACAAGGAAACAACAAGAGAATGCTAGTAATATAGCTTGGTTTGGATCAGTAGAGAAAATCTCAGGAAAGAAGTAAGTAAATTTGTGATGGAGGATTTACAGTTAGCATAGGGGTTGATGTTAGCAAAGGGAAGTATGGCACATAATAGTTCATTACTAAATCAAATGGAAAAGTAGATTGGTATTGCAGTTTTGATGAGTAGTTCTAAGCAGTATACAGATACTCGTCGACTTACAACCTATGCGACTTATGACCATCCATACTTACGACCATGTGTCGTACTGCAGACAGCAGTGCTTGTGTGCAGGCCATACGAGAGTGACTGTCATAAACAGCAGCAGCAGCCTTCGCATGTGTCGCAGCCTCTCACCATGTTGCAGTCCAAAATACCTGTGATGTGTAGCAGCAGACCTATCTGCCTAAACCCTACATTAGACCATTTTATTTACATGCCGTAGATATATCGTCCGACTTACGTCCAAATCGTCTTACGACCGGACGGTTCTATGACATGGTGAGAACAAATGTAAGTTCTTCAGTGTGGAAAACTATTGGGCAACAAGGAATCAAAGAGGTTTCTGAAGTCAGTTATCTAGATTGTATTTCATTTAAATAAAGTTGCTAAGCATGCAATAACATCATTGGAACCACTTTTTAAAGTTATTTTCCAAATGAATTATTATCTTCTCTATCTAGGATTGCTTATATTTCATTAAGTAAAGTAATGCATTATTAATTCTTGCATTTACAGGGAAATAAAGTCTATTCCTTGAAAAACAGCTCTCCCTAATGTTTATAGGACTAACCAGTTTGTATAGTCTTGAACATAGAAATCATTCTGGTTGCTTCACTTTTTCTGCAAAATGTATTGCCAAGTTGTTTAAGAGACAGTTATACTGAAACAGATGTGATTTTGAGTTAATACAAGGAAACCTCAAGAGAATGTCAGTAGTTTAGCTCAATATAGACTGATTTGAACTTAGTATTTAGACTTCAGTGTAAATACTAAGTTCTATACAAGTAGTGATAGGAATTGTGTAGAATGGCTTGGTATACACAGTTTGTGCAAAATGTGATATCATTCATTTTGCTTCCCATATTGTGCAAAACTTCTTACCAATCTACTAAACTGAGTATTGCAAGCTTGATGTATTATGAATTCTATATTAACTTTACAAGGAAACAACAAGAGAATGCCAGTAATATAGCTTGGTTTGGACCAGTAGAGAAAATCTCAGGAAAGAAGTAAGTAAATTTGTGATGGAGGATTTACAGTTAGCATAGGGGTTGATGTTAGCAAATGGAAGTATGGCACATAATAGTTCATTACTAAATCAAATGGAAAAGTAGATTGGTATTGCAGTTTTGAAGAGTAGTTCTAAGCAGTATACAAAATAATAATAGTATGAAAAAGCATAAGCCAAAGAAAAAAAAAATGTCTTAGCCTTACTAGTGTTACTTAAGTTCTATGACATGGTGAGAACAAATGTAAGATCTTCAGTGTGGAAAACTATTGGGCAACAAGGAATCAAAGAGGTTTCTGAAGTCAGTTATCTAGATTGTATTTCATTTAAATAAAGTTGCTAAGCATGCAATAACATCATTGGAACCACTTTTTAAAGTTATTTTCCAAATTAATTATTATCTTCTCTATCTAGGATTGCTTATATTTCATTAAGTAAAGTAATGCATTATTAATTCTTGCATTTACAGGGAAATAAAGTCTATTCCTTGAAAAACAGCTCTCCCTAATGTTTATAGGACTAACCAGTTTGTATAGTCTTGAACATAGAAATCATTCTGGTTGCTTCACTTTTTCTGCAAAATGTATTGCCAAGTTGTTTAAGAGACAGTTATACTGAAACAGATGTGATTTTGAGTTAATACAAGGAAACCTCAAGAGAATGTCAGTAGTTTAGTTCAATATAGACTGATTTGAACTTAGTATTTAGACTTCAGTGTAAATACTAAGTTATATACAAGTAGTGTTAGGAATTGTGTAGAATGGCTTGGTATACACAGTTTGTGCAAAATGGGATATCATTCTGTTTGCTTCCCAAATTGTGCAAAACTTCTTACCAATCTACTAAACTGAGTATTGCAAGCTTGATGTATTATGAATTCTATATTAACTTTACAAGGAAACAACAAGAGAATGCCAGTAATATAGCTTGGTTTGGATCAGTAGAGAAAATCTCAGGAAAGAAGTAAGTAAATTTGTGATGGAGGATTTACATTTAGCATAGGGGTTGATGTTAGCAAAGGGAAGTTATGGCACATAATAGTTCATTACTAAATCAAATGGAAAAACATAATTTATGTAAGAACTTACCTGATAAATTCATTTCTTTCATATTAGCAAGAGTCCATGAGCTAGTGACGTATGGGATATACATTCCTACCAGGAGGGGCAAAGTTTCCCAAACCTTAAAATGCCTATAAATACACCCCTCACCACACCCACAATTCAGTTTAACGAATAGCCAAGAAGTGGGGTGATAAGAAAAAAGTGCGAAAGCATATAAAATAAGGAATTGGAATAATTGTGCTTTATACAAAAAAATCATAACCACCACAAAAAAAGGGCGGGCCTCATGGACTCTTGCTAATATGAAAGAAATGAATTTATCAGGTAAGTTCTTACATAAATTATGTTTTCTTTCATGTAATTAGCAAGAGTCCATGAGCTAGTGACGTATGGGATAATGACTACCCAAGATGTGGATCTTTCCACACAAGAGTCACTAGAGAGGGAGGGATAAAATAAAGACAGCCAATTCCTGCTGAAAATAATCCACACCCAAAATAAAGTTTAATGAAAAACATAAGCAGAAGATTCAAACTGAAACCGCTGCCTGAAGTACTTTTCTACCAAAAACTGCTTCAGAAGAAGAAAATACAACAAAATGGTAGAATTTGGTAAAAGTATGCAAAGAGGACCAAGTTGCCGCTTTGCAAATCTGATCAACCGAAGCTTCATTCCTAAACGCCCAGGAAGTAGAAACTGACCTAGTAGAATGAGCTGTAATCCTATGAGGCGGAGTCTGACCCGACTCAACATAGGCAAGATGAATTAAAGATTTCAACCAAGATGCCAAAGAAATGGCAGAAGTTTTCTGACCTTTCTAAAACCGGAAAAGATAACAAATATTTCAAAGCTCTAATAACATCCAAAGAATGCAACGATTTCTCCTTAGAATTCTTAGGATTAAGACATAATGAAGGAACCACAATGTCTCTACTAATGTTGTTGGAATTCACAACTTAGGTAAAAATTCAAAAGAAGTTCGCAACACCGCCTTATCCTGATGAAAAATCAGAAAAGGAGACTCACAAGAAAGAGCAGATAATTCAGAAACTCTTCTGGCAGAAGAGATGGCCAAAAGGAACAAAACTTTCCAAGAAAGTAATTTAATATCCAATGAATGCATAGGTTCAAATGGAGGAGCTTGAAGAGCCCCCAGAACCAAATTCAAACTCCAAGGAGGAGAAATTGACTTAATGACAGGTTTTATACGAACCAAAGCTTGTACAAAACAATGAATATCAGGAAGAATAGCAATCTTTCTGTGAAAAAGAACAGAAAGAGCAGAGATTTGACCTTTCAAGGAACTTGCGGACAAACCCTTATCTAAACCATCCTGAAGAAACTGTAATATTCTCGGTATTCTAAAAGAATGCCAAGAAAAATGATGAGAAAGACACCAAGAAATATAAGTCTTCCAGACTCTATAATATATCTCTCTGGATACAGATTTACGAGCCTGTAACATAGTATTAATCACAGAGTCAGAGAAACCTCTTTGACCAAGAATCAAGCGTTCAATCTCCATACCTTTAAATTTAAGGATTTCAGATCCTGATGGAAAAAAGGACCTTGAGACAAAAGGTCTGGTCTTAACGAAAGAGTCCACGGTTGGCAAGAGGCCATCCGGACAAGATCCGCATACCAAAACCTGTGAGGCCATGCCGGAGCTACCAGCAGAATAAACGAGCATTCCTTCAGAATCTTGGAGATTACTCTTGGAAGAAGAACTAGAGGCGGAAAGATATAGGCAGGATGATACTTCCAAGGAAGTGATAATGCATCCACTGCCTCCGCCTGAGGATCCCGGGATCTGGACAGATACCTGGGAAGTTTCTTGTTTAGATGAGAAGCCATCAGATCTATTTCTGGAAGTTCCCACATTTGAACAATCTGAAGAAATACCTCTGGGTGAAGAGACCATTCGCCCGGATGCAACGTTTGGCGACTGAGATAATCCACTTTCCAATTGTCCATACCTGGGATATGAACCGCAGAGATTAGACAGGAGCTGGATTCCGCCCAAACCAAAATTCGAGATACTTCTTTCATAGCCAGAGGACTGTGAGTCCCTCCTTGATGATTGATGTATGCCACAGTTGTGACATTGTCTATCTGAAAACAAATGAACAACTCTCTCTTCAGAAGAGGCCAAGACTGAAGAGCTCTGAAAATTGCACGGAGTTCCAAAATATTGATAGGAAATCTCACCTCCTGAGATTCCCAAACCCCTTGTGCCGTCAGATACCCCCACACAGCTCCCCAACCTGTAAGACTTGCATCTGTTGAGATTATAGTCCAGGTCGGAAGAACAAAGAAGCCCCCTGAACTAAACGATGGTGATCTGTCCACCATGTCAGAGAGTGTTGTAAAATCGGTTTAAAGATATTAATTGAGATATCTTTGAGTAATCCCTGCACCATTGGTTCAGCATACAGAGCTGAAGAGGTCGCATGTGAAAACGAGCAAAGGAGATCGCATCTGATGCGGCAGTCCTAAGACCCAACATTTCCATGCATAAGGCTACCAAAGGGAATGAATGTGACTGAAGGTTTTGACAAGCTGATATCAATGTTAAACTTCTCTTGTCTGACAAGGACAGAGTCATAGACACTGAATCTATCTAGAAACCTAAAAAGGTTACCCTTGTCTGAGGAATCAATGAACTGATTGGTAAATTGATCCTCCAACCATGAACTTGAAGAAACAACACAAGTCGATTCGTATGAGATTCTTCGAAAATGAGAAGACTGAGCAAGTACCAAGATATCGTCCAAATAAGGAAATACCAAAACCCTATTCTCTGATTACAGAAAGAAGGGCACCGAGAACCTTTGAAAAAAATTCTTGGAACTGAGGCTAGGCCAAACGGTAGAGCCACAAAACTGGTAATGCTTGTCTAAAAAGAGAATCTCAGACACTAAAAGTGATCTGGATGAATCGGAATATGCAGATACACATCCTGTAAATCTATTGTAGACATATAATGCCCTTGCTAAACAAAAGGCAGGATAGTCCTACAGTAACCATCTTGAATGTTGGTATCCTAACATAACGATTCAATAATGATAGATCCGGAACTGGTCTGAAGGAATTGACCTTCTTTGGTACAATGAAGAGATAAAATAAAACCCCAGCCCCTGTTCCAGAACTGGAACTGGCATAAATACTCCAGCCAACTCTAGATCTGAAACACATTTCAGAAATGCTGAGCCTTTGCTGTGTTAACTGGGACACGGGAAAGAAAAGAATCTCTTAGCAGGAGGCCTTAACTTGAAGCCAATTCTGTACCTTTCTGAAACAATGTTTCTGAAACCAGAGATTAAGAACGGAATTGATCCAAATTTCTTCGAAGAAAACGTAATCTGCCCCATACCAGCTGAGCTGGAATAAGGGCCGCACCTTCATAGGTACTTAGGAGCTGGCTATAGGTTTCTATAAGGCTTGGATATATTCCAAACTGGAAATAGTTTCCAAACTGATACCGCTCCTGAGGATGAAGGATCAGGCTTTTGTTCCTTGTGAGGAAAGGAACGAAAATGATTATTTACCCTGGAAAGAAAGGGAAAGCAAAGTTGACTTAGAAGACATGTCAGCATTCCAAGTTTAATCCATAAAGCTTTTCTAGCTAAAATAGCTAGAGACATATACCTGACATCAACTCTAATGATATCAAAAGATGGTATCACCAATAAAATTATTAGCATGTTATAGAATAATAATAATGCTATAAAATTATGATCTGTTACTTGTTGCGCTAAAGCTTCTAACCAAAAAGTTGAAGCTGCAGCAACATCCGCTAAAAATATAGCAGGTCTAAGAAGATTACCTGAACATAAGTAAGCTTTTCTTAGAAAGGATTCAGTTTTCCTATCTAAAGGATCCTTAAATGAAGTACTATCTGCCGTAGGAATAGTAGTACATTAGCAGGAGTAGAGACAGCCCCATAACCTTAGGGATTTTTGTCCCAAAAAACTCTAATCTGTCAGATGGCACAGGATATAATTTGCTTAAACGTCTAGAAGGAGTAAATAAATTACCCAAATTATTCCATTCCCTGGAAATTACTTCAGAAATAGCATCAGGGAGATAAAACACTTCTGGAATAACTACAGGAGATCTAAAAACCTTATTTAAACGTTTACATTTAGTATCAAGAGGACCAGAATCCTCTATTTCTAATGCAAATAACACTTCTTTAAGTAAAGAACGAGTAAATTCCATCTTGAACAAATACAAAGATTTATCAGCATCAACCTCTGAGACAGAAACCTCTGAACTAGAAGAACCATTATCAGTATCAGAATGATGATGTTCATTTAAAAATTCATCTGAAAAAAGAGAAGTTTTAAAAGACTTTTATGTATACTAGAAGGAGAAATAACAGACATAGCCTTCTTAATGGATTTAAAAAATAAAATCTCTTATGTTATCAGGAACACTCTGAAAATTAGATGTTGACGGAACAGCAACAGGTAATGTAACAGTACTAAAGGAAATTTTATCTGCATTAATAAGTTTGACATGACATGCAATACAAATAACAGCTGGAGAAACAGATACCAAAAGTTTATAGCAGATACACTTAGCTTGGTAACTCCAGCACTGTGCAGTGATTTTCCTGAAGTATCTTCTGACTCAGTTGCAACGTGGAACATCTTGCAATATGTAAAAGAAAAAAACAACATATAAAGCAAAATTGATCAAATTCCTTAAATGACAGTTTCAGGAATGGGAAAAAATGCCAAAGAACAAGCTTCTAGCAACCAGAAGCAATAAAAAATGAGACTTAAATAATGTGGAGACAAAAGTGACGCCCATATTTTTTCGCGCCAAATAAGACGCCCACATTATTTGGCGCCTAAATGCTTTTTGGCGCCAAAAATGACGCCACATCCGGAACGCCGACATTTTTGGCGCAAAATAACGTCAAAGAATGACGCAACTTCCGGCGACACGTATGACGCCGGAAACGGAAATAGAATTTTTGCGCCAAAAAAGTCCGCGCCAAGAATGACGCAATAAAATGAAGCATTTTCAGCCCCCGCGAGCCTAACAGCCCACAGGGAAAAAGTCAAATTTTAAGGTAAAAAATGTTAAATTAAAATGCATTATCCCAAATATGAAACTGACTGTCTGAAAAATAAGGAAAGTTGAACATTCTGAGTCAAGGCAAATAAATGTTTGAATACATATATTTAGAACTTTATAAACAAAGTGCCCAACCATAGCTAGGAGTGTCACAGAAAATAAGACTTACTTACCCCAGGACACTCATCTACATATAGCAGATAGCCAAACCAGTACTGAAACGAGAATCAGCAGAGGTAATGGTATATATAAGAGTATATCGTCGATCTGAAAAGGGAGGTAAGAGATGAATCTCTACGACCGATAACAGAGAACCTATGAAATAGACCCCTTAGAAGGAGATCACTGCATTCAAATAGGCAATACTCTCCTCACATCCCTCTGACATTCACTGCACGCTGAGAGGAAAACCGGGCTCCAACTTGCTGCGGAGCGCATATCAACGTAGAATCTAGCACAAACTTACTTCACCACCTCCATCGGAGGCAAAGTTTGTAAAACTGAATTGTGGGTGTGGTGAGGGGTGTATTTATAGGCATTTTAAGGTTTGGGAAACTTTGCCCCTCCTGGTAGGAATGTATATCCCATACGTCACTAGCTCATGGACTCTTGCTAATTACATGAAAGAAAGTAGATTGGTATTGCAGTTTTGAAGAGTAGTTCTAAGCAGTATACAAAATAATAATAGTATGAAAAAGCATAAGCCAAAGAAAAAAAAAGTCTTAGCCTTACTAGTGTTACTTAAGTTCTATGACATGGTGAGAACAAATGTAAGATCTTCAGTGTGGAAAACTATTGGGCAACAAGGAATCAAAGAGGTTTCTGAAGTCAGTTATCTAGATTGTATTTCATTTAAATAAAGTTGCTAAGCATGCAATAACATCATTGGAACCACTTTTTAAAGTTATTTTCCAAATGAATTATTATCTTCTCTATCTAGGATTGCTTATATTTCATTAAGTAAAGTAATGCATTATTAATTCTTGCATTTACAGGGAAATAAAGTCTATTCCTTGAAAAACAGCTCTCCCTAATGTTTATAGGACTAACCAGTTTGTATAGTCTTGAACATAGAAATCATTCTGGTTGCTTCACTTTTTCTGCAAAATGTATTGCCAAGTTGTTTAAGAGACAGTTATACTGAAACAGATGTGATTTTGAGTTAATACAAGGAAACCTCAAGAGAATGTCAGTAGTTTAGTTCAATATAGACTGATTTGAGCTTAGTATTTACACTTCAGTGTAAATACTAAGTTCTATACAAGTAGTGTTAGGAATTGTGTAGAATGTCTTGGTATACACAGTTTGTGCAAAATGTGATATCATTCTGTTTGCTTCCCAAATTGTGCAAAACTTCTTACCAATCTACTAAACTGAGTATTGCAAGCTTGATGTATTATGAATTCTATATTAACTTTACAAGGAAACAACAAGAGAATGCTAGTAATATAGCTTGGTTTGGATCAGTAGAGAAAATCTCAGGAAAGAAGTAAGTAAATTTGTGATGGAGGATTTACAGTTAGCATAGGGGTTGATGTTAGCAAAGGGAAGTATGGCACATAATAGTTCATTACTAAATCAAATGGAAAAGTAGATTGGTATTGCAGTTTTGATGAGTAGTTCTAAGCAGTATACAGATACTCGTCGACTTACAACCTATGCGACTTATGACCATCCATACTTACGACCATGTGTCGTACTGCAGACAGCAGTGCTTGTGTGCAGGCCATACGAGAGTGACTGTCATAAACAGCAGCAGCAGCCTTCGCATGTGTCGCAGCCTCTCACCATGTTGCAGTCCAAAATACCTGTGATGTGTAGCAGCAGACCTATCTGCCTAAACCCTACATTAGACCATTTTATTTACATGCCGTAGATATATCGTCCGACTTACGTCCAAATCGTCTTACGACCGGACGGTCAGAACGTAATGCGGTCGTAAGTCGACGACTACCTGTACAAAATAATAATAGTATGATAAGCATAAGCCAAAGAAAAGAAATGTCTTAGCCTTACTAGTGTTACTTAAGTTCTATGACATGGTGAGAACAAATGTAAGTTCTTCAGTGTGGAAAACTATTGGGCAACAAGGAATCAAAGAGGTTTCTGAAGTCAGTTATCTAGATTGTATTTCATTTAAATAAAGTTGCTAAGCATGCAATAACATCATTGGAACCACTTTTTAAAGTTATTTTCCAAATGAATTATTATCTTCTCTATCTAGGATTGCTTATATTTCATTAAGTAAAGTAATGCATTATTAATTCTTGCATTTACAGGGAAATAAAGTCTATTCCTTGAAAAACAGCTCTCCCTAATGTTTATAGGACTAACCAGTTTGTATAGTCTTGAACATAGAAATCATTCTGGTTGCTTCACTTTTTCTGCAAAATGTATTGCCAAGTTGTTTA
This sequence comes from Bombina bombina, assembly GCF_027579735.1. Lineage (NCBI taxonomy): Eukaryota > Metazoa > Chordata > Amphibia > Anura > Bombinatoridae > Bombina > Bombina bombina. The sequence goes on from NC_069500.1 coordinate 861,010,418, forward strand.
AGAGACAGTTATACTGAAACAGATGTGATTTTGAGTTAATACAAGGAAACCTCAAGAGAATGTCAGTAGTTTAGCTCAATATAGACTGATTTGAACTTAGTATTTAGACTTCAGTGTAAATACTAAGTTCTATACAAGTAGTGATAGGAATTGTGTAGAATGGCTTGGTATACACAGTTTGTGCAAAATGTGATATCATTCATTTTGCTTCCCATATTGTGCAAAACTTCTTACCAATCTACTAAACTGAGTATTGCAAGCTTGATGTATTATGAATTCTATATTAACTTTACAAGGAAACAACAAGAGAATGCCAGTAATATAGCTTGGTTTGGACCAGTAGAGAAAATCTCAGGAAAGAAGTAAGTAAATTTGTGATGGAGGATTTACAGTTAGCATAGGGGTTGATGTTAGCAAATGGAAGTATGGCACATAATAGTTCATTACTAAATCAAATGGAAAAGTAGATTGGTATTGCAGTTTTGAAGAGTAGTTCTAAGCAGTATACAAAATAATAATAGTATGAAAAAGCATAAGCCAAAGAAAAAAAAAATGTCTTAGCCTTACTAGTGTTACTTAAGTTCTATGACATGGTGAGAACAAATGTAAGATCTTCAGTGTGGAAAACTATTGGGCAACAAGGAATCAAAGAGGTTTCTGAAGTCAGTTATCTAGATTGTATTTCATTTAAATAAAGTTGCTAAGCATGCAATAACATCATTGGAACCACTTTTTAAAGTTATTTTCCAAATTAATTATTATCTTCTCTATCTAGGATTGCTTATATTTCATTAAGTAAAGTAATGCATTATTAATTCTTGCATTTACAGGGAAATAAAGTCTATTCCTTGAAAAACAGCTCTCCCTAATGTTTATAGGACTAACCAGTTTGTATAGTCTTGAACATAGAAATCATTCTGGTTGCTTCACTTTTTCTGCAAAATGTATTGCCAAGTTGTTTAAGAGACAGTTATACTGAAACAGATGTGATTTTGAGTTAATACAAGGAAACCTCAAGAGAATGTCAGTAGTTTAGTTCAATATAGACTGATTTGAACTTAGTATTTAGACTTCAGTGTAAATACTAAGTTATATACAAGTAGTGTTAGGAATTGTGTAGAATGGCTTGGTATACACAGTTTGTGCAAAATGGGATATCATTCTGTTTGCTTCCCAAATTGTGCAAAACTTCTTACCAATCTACTAAACTGAGTATTGCAAGCTTGATGTATTATGAATTCTATATTAACTTTACAAGGAAACAACAAGAGAATGCCAGTAATATAGCTTGGTTTGGATCAGTAGAGAAAATCTCAGGAAAGAAGTAAGTAAATTTGTGATGGAGGATTTACATTTAGCATAGGGGTTGATGTTAGCAAAGGGAAGTTATGGCACATAATAGTTCATTACTAAATCAAATGGAAAAACATAATTTATGTAAGAACTTACCTGATAAATTCATTTCTTTCATATTAGCAAGAGTCCATGAGCTAGTGACGTATGGGATATACATTCCTACCAGGAGGGGCAAAGTTTCCCAAACCTTAAAATGCCTATAAATACACCCCTCACCACACCCACAATTCAGTTTAACGAATAGCCAAGAAGTGGGGTGATAAGAAAAAAGTGCGAAAGCATATAAAATAAGGAATTGGAATAATTGTGCTTTATACAAAAAAATCATAACCACCACAAAAAAAGGGCGGGCCTCATGGACTCTTGCTAATATGAAAGAAATGAATTTATCAGGTAAGTTCTTACATAAATTATGTTTTCTTTCATGTAATTAGCAAGAGTCCATGAGCTAGTGACGTATGGGATAATGACTACCCAAGATGTGGATCTTTCCACACAAGAGTCACTAGAGAGGGAGGGATAAAATAAAGACAGCCAATTCCTGCTGAAAATAATCCACACCCAAAATAAAGTTTAATGAAAAACATAAGCAGAAGATTCAAACTGAAACCGCTGCCTGAAGTACTTTTCTACCAAAAACTGCTTCAGAAGAAGAAAATACAACAAAATGGTAGAATTTGGTAAAAGTATGCAAAGAGGACCAAGTTGCCGCTTTGCAAATCTGATCAACCGAAGCTTCATTCCTAAACGCCCAGGAAGTAGAAACTGACCTAGTAGAATGAGCTGTAATCCTATGAGGCGGAGTCTGACCCGACTCAACATAGGCAAGATGAATTAAAGATTTCAACCAAGATGCCAAAGAAATGGCAGAAGTTTTCTGACCTTTCTAAAACCGGAAAAGATAACAAATATTTCAAAGCTCTAATAACATCCAAAGAATGCAACGATTTCTCCTTAGAATTCTTAGGATTAAGACATAATGAAGGAACCACAATGTCTCTACTAATGTTGTTGGAATTCACAACTTAGGTAAAAATTCAAAAGAAGTTCGCAACACCGCCTTATCCTGATGAAAAATCAGAAAAGGAGACTCACAAGAAAGAGCAGATAATTCAGAAACTCTTCTGGCAGAAGAGATGGCCAAAAGGAACAAAACTTTCCAAGAAAGTAATTTAATATCCAATGAATGCATAGGTTCAAATGGAGGAGCTTGAAGAGCCCCCAGAACCAAATTCAAACTCCAAGGAGGAGAAATTGACTTAATGACAGGTTTTATACGAACCAAAGCTTGTACAAAACAATGAATATCAGGAAGAATAGCAATCTTTCTGTGAAAAAGAACAGAAAGAGCAGAGATTTGACCTTTCAAGGAACTTGCGGACAAACCCTTATCTAAACCATCCTGAAGAAACTGTAATATTCTCGGTATTCTAAAAGAATGCCAAGAAAAATGATGAGAAAGACACCAAGAAATATAAGTCTTCCAGACTCTATAATATATCTCTCTGGATACAGATTTACGAGCCTGTAACATAGTATTAATCACAGAGTCAGAGAAACCTCTTTGACCAAGAATCAAGCGTTCAATCTCCATACCTTTAAATTTAAGGATTTCAGATCCTGATGGAAAAAAGGACCTTGAGACAAAAGGTCTGGTCTTAACGAAAGAGTCCACGGTTGGCAAGAGGCCATCCGGACAAGATCCGCATACCAAAACCTGTGAGGCCATGCCGGAGCTACCAGCAGAATAAACGAGCATTCCTTCAGAATCTTGGAGATTACTCTTGGAAGAAGAACTAGAGGCGGAAAGATATAGGCAGGATGATACTTCCAAGGAAGTGATAATGCATCCACTGCCTCCGCCTGAGGATCCCGGGATCTGGACAGATACCTGGGAAGTTTCTTGTTTAGATGAGAAGCCATCAGATCTATTTCTGGAAGTTCCCACATTTGAACAATCTGAAGAAATACCTCTGGGTGAAGAGACCATTCGCCCGGATGCAACGTTTGGCGACTGAGATAATCCACTTTCCAATTGTCCATACCTGGGATATGAACCGCAGAGATTAGACAGGAGCTGGATTCCGCCCAAACCAAAATTCGAGATACTTCTTTCATAGCCAGAGGACTGTGAGTCCCTCCTTGATGATTGATGTATGCCACAGTTGTGACATTGTCTATCTGAAAACAAATGAACAACTCTCTCTTCAGAAGAGGCCAAGACTGAAGAGCTCTGAAAATTGCACGGAGTTCCAAAATATTGATAGGAAATCTCACCTCCTGAGATTCCCAAACCCCTTGTGCCGTCAGATACCCCCACACAGCTCCCCAACCTGTAAGACTTGCATCTGTTGAGATTATAGTCCAGGTCGGAAGAACAAAGAAGCCCCCTGAACTAAACGATGGTGATCTGTCCACCATGTCAGAGAGTGTTGTAAAATCGGTTTAAAGATATTAATTGAGATATCTTTGAGTAATCCCTGCACCATTGGTTCAGCATACAGAGCTGAAGAGGTCGCATGTGAAAACGAGCAAAGGAGATCGCATCTGATGCGGCAGTCCTAAGACCCAACATTTCCATGCATAAGGCTACCAAAGGGAATGAATGTGACTGAAGGTTTTGACAAGCTGATATCAATGTTAAACTTCTCTTGTCTGACAAGGACAGAGTCATAGACACTGAATCTATCTAGAAACCTAAAAAGGTTACCCTTGTCTGAGGAATCAATGAACTGATTGGTAAATTGATCCTCCAACCATGAACTTGAAGAAACAACACAAGTCGATTCGTATGAGATTCTTCGAAAATGAGAAGACTGAGCAAGTACCAAGATATCGTCCAAATAAGGAAATACCAAAACCCTATTCTCTGATTACAGAAAGAAGGGCACCGAGAACCTTTGAAAAAAATTCTTGGAACTGAGGCTAGGCCAAACGGTAGAGCCACAAAACTGGTAATGCTTGTCTAAAAAGAGAATCTCAGACACTAAAAGTGATCTGGATGAATCGGAATATGCAGATACACATCCTGTAAATCTATTGTAGACATATAATGCCCTTGCTAAACAAAAGGCAGGATAGTCCTACAGTAACCATCTTGAATGTTGGTATCCTAACATAACGATTCAATAATGATAGATCCGGAACTGGTCTGAAGGAATTGACCTTCTTTGGTACAATGAAGAGATAAAATAAAACCCCAGCCCCTGTTCCAGAACTGGAACTGGCATAAATACTCCAGCCAACTCTAGATCTGAAACACATTTCAGAAATGCTGAGCCTTTGCTGTGTTAACTGGGACACGGGAAAGAAAAGAATCTCTTAGCAGGAGGCCTTAACTTGAAGCCAATTCTGTACCTTTCTGAAACAATGTTTCTGAAACCAGAGATTAAGAACGGAATTGATCCAAATTTCTTTGAAGAAAACGTAATCTGCCCCATACCAGCTGAGCTGGAATAAGGGCCGCACCTTCATAGGTACTTAGGAGCTGGCTATAGGTTTCTATAAGGCTTGGATATATTCCAAACTGGAAATAGTTTCCAAACTGATACCGCTCCTGAGGATGAAGGATCAGGCTTTTGTTCCTTGTGAGGAAAGGAACGAAAATGATTATTTACCCTGGAAAGAAAGGGAAAGCAAAGTTGACTTAGAAGACATGTCAGCATTCCAAGTTTAATCCATAAAGCTTTTCTAGCTAAAATAGCTAGAGACATATACCTGACATCAACTCTAATGATATCAAAAGATGGTATCACCAATAAAATTATTAGCATGTTATAGAATAATAATAATGCTATAAAATTATGATCTGTTACTTGTTGCGCTAAAGCTTCTAACCAAAAAGTTGAAGCTGCAGCAACATCCGCTAAAAATATAGCAGGTCTAAGAAGATTACCTGAACATAAGTAAGCTTTTCTTAGAAAGGATTCAGTTTTCCTATCTAAAGGATCCTTAAATGAAGTACTATCTGCCGTAGGAATAGTAGTACATTAGCAGGAGTAGAGACAGCCCCATAACCTTAGGGATTTTTGTCCCAAAAAACTCTAATCTGTCAGATGGCACAGGATATAATTTGCTTAAACGTCTAGAAGGAGTAAATAAATTACCCAAATTATTCCATTCCCTGGAAATTACTTCAGAAATAGCATCAGGGAGATAAAACACTTCTGGAATAACTACAGGAGATCTAAAAACCTTATTTAAACGTTTACATTTAGTATCAAGAGGACCAGAATCCTCTATTTCTAATGCAAATAACACTTCTTTAAGTAAAGAACGAGTAAATTCCATCTTGAACAAATACAAAGATTTATCAGCATCAACCTCTGAGACAGAAACCTCTGAACTAGAAGAACCATTATCAGTATCAGAATGATGATGTTCATTTAAAAATTCATCTGAAAAAAGAGAAGTTTTAAAAGACTTTTATGTATACTAGAAGGAGAAATAACAGACATAGCCTTCTTAATGGATTTAAAAAATAAAATCTCTTATGTTATCAGGAACACTCTGAAAATTAGATGTTGACGGAACAGCAACAGGTAATGTAACAGTACTAAAGGAAATTTTATCTGCATTAATAAGTTTGACATGACATGCAATACAAATAACAGCTGGAGAAACAGATACCAAAAGTTTATAGCAGATACACTTAGCTTGGTAACTCCAGCACTGTGCAGTGATTTTCCTGAAGTATCTTCTGACTCAGTTGCAACGTGGAACATCTTGCAATATGTAAAAGAAAAAAACAACATATAAAGCAAAATTGATCAAATTCCTTAAATGACAGTTTCAGGAATGGGAAAAAATGCCAAAGAACAAGCTTCTAGCAACCAGAAGCAATAAAAAATGAGACTTAAATAATGTGGAGACAAAAGTGACGCCCATATTTTTTCGCGCCAAATAAGACGCCCACATTATTTGGCGCCTAAATGCTTTTTGGCGCCAAAAATGACGCCACATCCGGAACGCCGACATTTTTGGCGCAAAATAACGTCAAAGAATGACGCAACTTCCGGCGACACGTATGACGCCGGAAACGGAAATAGAATTTTTGCGCCAAAAAAGTCCGCGCCAAGAATGACGCAATAAAATGAAGCATTTTCAGCCCCCGCGAGCCTAACAGCCCACAGGGAAAAAGTCAAATTTTAAGGTAAAAAATGTTAAATTAAAATGCATTATCCCAAATATGAAACTGACTGTCTGAAAAATAAGGAAAGTTGAACATTCTGAGTCAAGGCAAATAAATGTTTGAATACATATATTTAGAACTTTATAAACAAAGTGCCCAACCATAGCTAGGAGTGTCACAGAAAATAAGACTTACTTACCCCAGGACACTCATCTACATATAGCAGATAGCCAAACCAGTACTGAAACGAGAATCAGCAGAGGTAATGGTATATATAAGAGTATATCGTCGATCTGAAAAGGGAGGTAAGAGATGAATCTCTACGACCGATAACAGAGAACCTATGAAATAGACCCCTTAGAAGGAGATCACTGCATTCAAATAGGCAATACTCTCCTCACATCCCTCTGACATTCACTGCACGCTGAGAGGAAAACCGGGCTCCAACTTGCTGCGGAGCGCATATCAACGTAGAATCTAGCACAAACTTACTTCACCACCTCCATCGGAGGCAAAGTTTGTAAAACTGAATTGTGGGTGTGGTGAGGGGTGTATTTATAGGCATTTTAAGGTTTGGGAAACTTTGCCCCTCCTGGTAGGAATGTATATCCCATACGTCACTAGCTCATGGACTCTTGCTAATTACATGAAAGAAAGTAGATTGGTATTGCAGTTTTGAAGAGTAGTTCTAAGCAGTATACAAAATAATAATAGTATGAAAAAGCATAAGCCAAAGAAAAAAAAAGTCTTAGCCTTACTAGTGTTACTTAAGTTCTATGACATGGTGAGAACAAATGTAAGATCTTCAGTGTGGAAAACTATTGGGCAACAAGGAATCAAAGAGGTTTCTGAAGTCAGTTATCTAGATTGTATTTCATTTAAATAAAGTTGCTAAGCATGCAATAACATCATTGGAACCACTTTTTAAAGTTATTTTCCAAATGAATTATTATCTTCTCTATCTAGGATTGCTTATATTTCATTAAGTAAAGTAATGCATTATTAATTCTTGCATTTACAGGGAAATAAAGTCTATTCCTTGAAAAACAGCTCTCCCTAATGTTTATAGGACTAACCAGTTTGTATAGTCTTGAACATAGAAATCATTCTGGTTGCTTCACTTTTTCTGCAAAATGTATTGCCAAGTTGTTTAAGAGACAGTTATACTGAAACAGATGTGATTTTGAGTTAATACAAGGAAACCTCAAGAGAATGTCAGTAGTTTAGTTCAATATAGACTGATTTGAGCTTAGTATTTACACTTCAGTGTAAATACTAAGTTCTATACAAGTAGTGTTAGGAATTGTGTAGAATGTCTTGGTATACACAGTTTGTGCAAAATGTGATATCATTCTGTTTGCTTCCCAAATTGTGCAAAACTTCTTACCAATCTACTAAACTGAGTATTGCAAGCTTGATGTATTATGAATTCTATATTAACTTTACAAGGAAACAACAAGAGAATGCTAGTAATATAGCTTGGTTTGGATCAGTAGAGAAAATCTCAGGAAAGAAGTAAGTAAATTTGTGATGGAGGATTTACAGTTAGCATAGGGGTTGATGTTAGCAAAGGGAAGTATGGCACATAATAGTTCATTACTAAATCAAATGGAAAAGTAGATTGGTATTGCAGTTTTGATGAGTAGTTCTAAGCAGTATACAGATACTCGTCGACTTACAACCTATGCGACTTATGACCATCCATACTTACGACCATGTGTCGTACTGCAGACAGCAGTGCTTGTGTGCAGGCCATACGAGAGTGACTGTCATAAACAGCAGCAGCAGCCTTCGCATGTGTCGCAGCCTCTCACCATGTTGCAGTCCAAAATACCTGTGATGTGTAGCAGCAGACCTATCTGTCTTAGCCTTACTAGTGTTACTTAAGTTCTATGACATGGTGAGAACAAATGTAAGTTCTTCAGTGTGGAAAACTATTGGGCAACAAGGAATCAAAGAGGTTTCTGAAGTCAGTTATCTAGATTGTATTTCATTTAAATAAAGTTGCTAAGCATGCAATAACATCATTGGAACCACTTTTTAAAGTTATTTTCCAAATGAATTATTATCTTCTCTATCTAGGATTGCTTATATTTCATTAAGTAAAGTAATGCATTATTAATTCTTGCATTTACAGGGAAATAAAGTCTATTCCTTGAAAAACAGCTCTCCCTAATGTTTATAGGACTAACCAGTTTGTATAGTCTTGAACATAGAAATCATTCTGGTTGCTTCACTTTTTCTGCAAAATGTATTGCCAAGTTGTTTAAGAGACAGTTATACTGAAACAGATGTGATTTTGAGTTAATACAAGGAAACCTCAAGAGAATGTCAGTAGTTTAGCTCAATATAGACTGATTTGAACTTAGTATTTAGACTTCAGTGTAAATACTAAGTTCTATACAAGTAGTGATAGGAATTGTGTAGAATGGCTTGGTATACACAGTTTGTGCAAAATGTGATATCATTCATTTTGCTTCCCATATTGTGCAAAACTTCTTACCAATCTACTAAACTGAGTATTGCAAGCTTGATGTATTATGAATTCTATATTAACTTTACAAGGAAACAACAAGAGAATGCCAGTAATATAGCTTGGTTTGGACCAGTAGAGAAAATCTCAGCAAAGAAGTAAGTAAATTTGTGATGGAGGATTTACAGTTAGCATAGGGGTTGATGTTAGCAAATGGAAGTATGGCACATAATAGTTCATTACTAAATCAAATGGAAAAGTAGATTGGTATTGCAGTTTTGAAGAGTAGTTCTAAGCAGTATACAAAATAATAATAGTATGAAAAAGCATAAGCCAAAGAAAAAAAAAATGTCTTAGCCTTACTAGTGTTACTTAAGTTCTATGACATGGTGAGAACAAATGTAAGATCTTCAGTGTGGAAAACTATTGGGCAACAAGGAATCAAAGAGGTTTCTGAAGTCAGTTATCTAGATTGTATTTCATTTAAATAAAGTTGCTAAGCATGCAATAACATCATTGGAACCACTTTTTAAAGTTATTTTCCAAATTAATTATTATCTTCTCTATCTAGGATTGCTTATATTTCATTAAGTAAAGTAATGCATTATTAATTCTTGCATTTACAGGGAAATAAAGTCTATTCCTTGAAAAACAGCTCTCCCTAATGTTTATAGGACTAACCAGTTTGTATAGTCTTGAACATAGAAATCATTCTGGTTGCTTCACTTTTTCTGCAAAATGTATTGCCAAGTTGTTTAAGAGACAGTTATACTGAAACAGATGTGATTTTGAGTTAATACAAGGAAACCTCAAGAGAATGTCAGTAGTTTAGTTCAATATAGACTGATTTGAACTTAGTATTTAGACTTCAGTGTAAATACTAAGTTATATACAAGTAGTGTTAGGAATTGTGTAGAATGGCTTGGTATACACAGTTTGTGCAAAATGGGATATCATTCTGTTTGCTTCCCAAATTGTGCAAAACTTCTTACCAATCTACTAAACTGAGTATTGCAAGCTTGATGTATTATGAATTCTATATTAACTTTACAAGGAAACAACAAGAGAATGCCAGTAATATAGCTTGGTTTGGATCAGTAGAGAAAATCTCAGGAAAGAAGTAAGTAAATTTGTGATGGAGGATTTACATTTAGCATAGGGGTTGATGTTAGCAAAGGGAAGTTATGGCACATAATAGTTCATTACTAAATCAAATGGAAAAACATAATTTATGTAAGAACTTACCTGATAAATTCATTTCTTTCATATTAGCAAGAGTCCATGAGCTAGTGACGTATGGGATATACATTCCTACCAGGAGGGGCAAAGTTTCCCAAACCTTAAAATGCCTATAAATACACCCCTCACCACACCCACAATTCAGTTTAACGAATAGCCAAGAAGTGGGGTGATAAGAAAAAAGTGCGAAAGCATATAAAATAAGGAATTGGAATAATTGTGCTTTATACAAAAAAATCATAACCACCACAAAAAAAGGGCGGGCCTCATGGACTCTTGCTAATATGAAAGAAATGAATTTATCAGGTAAGTTCTTACATAAATTATGTTTTCTTTCATGTAATTAGCAAGAGTCCATGAGCTAGTGACGTATGGGATAATGACTACCCAAGATGTGGATCTTTCCACACAAGAGTCACTAGAGAGGGAGGGATAAAATAAAGACAGCCAATTCCTGCTGAAAATAATCCACACCCAAAATAAAGTTTAATGAAAAACATAAGCAGAAGATTCAAACTGAAACCGCTGCCTGAAGTACTTTTCTACCAAAAACTGCTTCAGAAGAAGAAAATACAACAAAATGGTAGAATTTGGTAAAAGTATGCAAAGAGGACCAAGTTGCCGCTTTGCAAAT